>NW_024401424.1:0-24049 GCF_016859285.1 Xiphias gladius
TCCCACATTCCAAAAACATGCAGCTAAAACTCTAAATGTCCCACACATCTGCAACTGATTCTTCATGTGGACTGGAAATAAATTTAGCTAAAAATTAAAAAGGACACATGGTTGTGACATCTCTTTTGCCATCATTTACTGTCAGAATTAGAACAGTATTCAAAGTACAGATGGATGACGAATGAATGGAAAACCCAACATGAAGCGTCTTGGTTAGATGTAGTTCAACCTTGAGCCTCCAAAGCAGCTTCATTGCTTCATTGCTATGGAGGCATCTGCATTTGTTAGGATTTGCACTCATTTATTCAGGTTTTTCCTTCAATTTCTCACCCATCTGTAGTTTCTCTAGAAGCTTTGCAAAGTTGAAGGTAAAGCAGTGGGTTAGTTTGCAGTAAATCTCATCAACCATTAGATGGTGGCAAATAGCTCATCATTGTTTCTGCACACTGTTCACGTTGTGACATACACAATCTGAGCACAGAGCAGTTACCGGTTTGGTGGCTGTGGATTAAAGAACATTGACTGCTATAGGTGAAGTAGTTTTGGCTCAAATCTGCTGATGCAGCAGTTCAGTGTTTTTAGTTTTGGCCTAAAAGATGACAAGGATCCAAAATAAAAACGTTCAATGAGGCAGTATATCATGTAAAACTGTGTCTCGAGTATTCAAGCTCAAAGCCCAGTCAAATCCAGTGTTTCTTGCTGCATCCAACAGTTAAATCAGTCAACCGAGGACCAACTCTTACCTAAACAGAGCTATCTTTTCTGCCCATCACAATGGTGTGAAAGAGTTCTGATGGGTCAGATATTCTCTGCACGCTAATATCTGACAGATATTCTCTGCACGCTAATATCTGACAGTTAATTGTTCAAAGGCAACATTTGACATAAACACTTTAATTTGGACCATGAGCTTTTAAATGCATCTAGTCACAGATTTCTGTCTGGTCTGTCTGAACGAAGACGGGCTACAGAATGAAGGAAGAGATGGTTTGTGGTTTGGCACAGCACCACGCACCATGAGTATTAATAAACTGCGTGGTCATGTAGATTTTTTTACTGTCCCATCACAATGGTGTATGAAAGATGCCCGGTTGCTAAAATCTGATTGTTCTTCTTTCTAGATTCCATCAGATGAACTGGGAGAATTGAGGTGCAGCGATTTAGACGTTCCCCTGTTCACACCAGATGACTTCGACCCAATTATCAATTTACATTTACTGGATATGACAGTTGAGTAAGTTAAAAGTCAGCAGCCAGCAACAAGTAGCACAAATTACAACTATATATGTAGATGTATATATTGGTTTAAAGGTTTGTTTTGGTCAACCATTCCTATTCTTTTCTTCCAGGCATTGGATGTTATTGGCAGCTGGACATGTAGACGCTGCCTTGGCCGATCTGCTATCTCAAATGTGTCATGAGATGGTAGATGCGGTCAGTGTCGTATTCCTGGAAGAAGTGAGACCCCAGGTTCTTAACTGGATTACCCTGAAAGGCCCCAGCAGCTCCGCCGACACTCATTTCACACGGTAAGTGAAAAGCCTCCAAACGCTGCTTTATTCACATACACTGTCTTCTTAAAAATCCATATTGTATGTAGCATTTTGTAACCTTGGGATTATTCCAGGCCAAAAAATGAAGTTATCCTGCCTCTTAGAATATATTCTCATCAGATTCTGGTAGAAATCATTGGCTACCAGGGTTGATTAATGTGATTTGTTAAAACGGTGACCCCAAGTTTTGAAAAAGGTGTTACAAGAGGAAATGTTTGAATACCACTGCCCAGATCAAATCAGTTGACTAATGTGTGACTCTCTCTCTCTTTTCAAGGGACAGGAATTATTACCGTGTGACGGAGGAAGATATCCAAGCAAGCCTTGGAAATTCTTTTCACCTTGGCTTTGGTAAAGCACTAAGAGTCAAACAGGAGACGTCCCACCTCTCTGACAAACTGCTTGAGTTATTTGCAGCAGAGGTGAAGAAGAAGGTGAACTGCTCGCTGCCTCTAATCAGAGGGCCAGACTCTTTCACACACAAAAAGGAGCCTGCGGCTGAGCCAGAAACATGTGAATCTCATTTAGAGGAAATGGCTGACATTGTCACTCATATAATGTGGAGATGCACAACAGCCCCGTATCAGTCACCTGACAGCCAAGGATGTCTGGACAGTGATTGCCAAGAAAGTTGGTGTTCAGATGAGGAGATGGAAGTCCAGGACTGTGAGGAGGCTGACATTGCTGAAATTGTGTGTATCAACGAGTCAGAGTTCAGAGCGCTCTGCCAGCTCTGTAGAGCAGTTGCCAAAGCGAGAGAGGACCTTTCTCGCCGTGTTTCTCGGGAAGCTGGTGGAGCACATCGCCAACGCCACAGGGACATCAATATGTGACGTGGACTTTGACGGAATGTTGACACGTCTTAAAGAGAGGATTGCGGGAGAATTAAGTTCCACTCTCCCACAGACTGTTGGAAAGGTCCACATCCCCGTCTACAAGAAGCTTTGTCGGTTGTTTTGATCTCCAAAGCTGCTGCAGGCTGCCATGGTGTCCAGGGATGGGGCTTTTGAGGAAGCTGTTGCCAAGATTTTAAAAGCGCATCCGAAGAAGTCCACAGAAAAAACCAGAAGCTTTGCAAAGAAAGTGAGGAAGTTTTTCCGCAAAAGGACCAGCAAACTTTCTCCAGCATGTGAGGTACTTAGCGTATCAGTATCTCACCGTGAAATCACCGACAGGAAGAATCCAGTGACGCCCTACCCTTCGAGGAAGCAGAGGCGCCCCGCCATCATCAGGATGTTCTCTTCCGTGGCCAGGACTCTGAGGAAGCCTTTCACCTCCTGCACCAGCGGTGGATCACTGGATGACTAGAACACGCAAATATCTCGTTACCCCCAGTCTTGATTGTTTTGTATTAATCTTGAAAATGAAAAGCCAAATTAAAAATCATCGGATCATTTTTCAAGATTAATACACACTCTTAGAAAGAATGTGTTTGATAAAGTACCAGAAAGATTAGTTTGACAAAGTAGAGCTTAAGCTTCCGCTCTACTTTGTCAAACAAGTCTGATTTGTGCTAAAAAGAGCTTTTCTAACGACGAATGAAAAGAACACATCTCTTTTAAGAGTGAGGGCAGCACGGTGGCTCTTTGTTGCCTCACAGGAAGACGGCTGAGGGTTTGGTTTACTCGGCCCTTTCTGTGAAGAGTTTGCATGTTCTCCCCGTGTTGACGTGGGTTTACTCCGGGTGCTCCGGTTTCCTCCCACATTCCAAAAACATGCAGCTAAAACTCTAAATGTCCCACACATCTGCAACTGATTCTTCATGTGGACTGGAAATAAATTTAGCTAAAAATTAAAAAGGACACATGGTTGTGACATCTCTTTTGCCATCATTTACTGTCAGAATTAGAACAGTATTCAAAGTACAGATGGATGACGAATGAATGGAAAACCCAACATGAAGCGTCTTGGTTAGATGTAGTTCAACCTTGAGCCTCCAAAGCAGCTTCATTGCTTCATTGCTATGGAGGCATCTGCATTTGTTAGGATTTGCACTCATTTATTCAGGTTTTTCCTTCAATTTCTCACCCATCTGTAGTTTCTCTAGAAGCTTTGCAAAGTTGAAGGTAAAGCAGTGGGTTAGTTTGCAGTAAATCTCATCAACCATTAGATGGTGGCAAATAGCTCATCATTGTTTCTGCACACTGTTCACGTTGTGACATACACAATCTGAGCACAGAGCAGTTACGGTTTGGTGGCTGTGGATTAAAGAACATTGACTGCTATAGGTGAAGTAGTTTTGGCTCAAATCTGCTGATGCAGCAGTTCAGTGTTTTTAGTTTTGGCCTAAAAGATGACAAGGATCCAAAATAAAAACGTTCAATGAGGCAGTATATCATGTAAAACTGTGTCTCCGAGTATTCAAGCTCAAAGCCCAGTCAAATCCAGTGTTTCTTGCTGCATCCAACAGTTAAATCAGTCAACCGAGGACCAACTCTTACCTAAACAGAGCTATCTTTTCTGCCCATCACAATGGTGTGAAAGAGTTCTGATGGGTCAGATATTCTCTGCATCGCTAATATCTGACAGATATTCTCTGCACGCTAATATCTGACAGTTAATTGTTCAAAGGCAACATTTGACATAAACACTTTAATTTGGACCATGAGCTTTTAAATGCATCTAGTCACAGATTTCTGTCTGGTCTGTCTGAACGAAGACGGCTACAGAATGAAGGAAGAGATGGTTTGTGGTTTGCGCACAGCACCACGCACCATGAGTATTAATAAACTGCGTGGTCATGTAGATTTTTTACTGTCCCATCACAATGGTGTATGAAAGATGCCCGGTTGCTAAAATCTGATTGTTCTTCTTTCTAGATTCCATCAGATGAACTGGGAGAATTGAGGTGCAGCGATTTAGACGCCCCTGTTCACACCAGATGACTTCGACCCAATTATCAATTTACATTTACTGGATATGACAGTTGAGTAAGTTAAAAGTCAGCAGCCAGCAACAAGTAGCACAAATTACAACTATATATGTAGATGTATATATTGGTTTAAAGGTTTGTTTTGGTCAACCATTCCTATTCTTTTCTTCCAGGCATTGGATGTTATTGGCAGCTGGACATGTAGACGCTGCCTTGGCCGATCTGCTATCTCAAATGTGTCATGAGATGGTAGATGCGGTCAGTGTCGTATTCCTGGAAGAAGTGAGACCCCAGGTTCTTAACTGGATTACCCTGAAAGGCCCCAGCAGCTCCGCCGACACTCATTTCACACGGTAAGTGAAAAGCCTCCAAACGCTGCTTTATTCACATACACTGTCTTCTTAAAAATCCATATTGTATGTAGCATTTTGTAACCTTGGGATTATTCCAGGCCAAAAAATGAAGTTATCCTGCCTCTTAGAATATATTCTCATCAGATTCTGGTAGAAATCATTGGCTACCAGGGTTGATTAATGTGATTTGTTAAAACGGTGACCCCAAGTTTTGAAAAAGGTGTTACAAGAGGGAAATGTTTGAATACCACTGCCCAGATCAAATCAGTTGACTAATGTGTGACTCTCTCTCTCTTTTCAAGGGACAGGAATTATTACCGTGTGACGGAGGAAGATATCCAAGCAAGCCTTGGAAATTCTTTTCACCTTGGCTTTGGTAAAGCACTAAGAGTCAAACAGGAGACGTCCCACCTCTCTGACAAACTGCTTGAGTTATTTGCAGCAGAGGTGAAGAAGAAGGTGAACTGCTCGCTGCCTCTAATCAGAGGGCCAGACTCTTTCACACAACAAAAGGAGCCTGCGGCTGAGCCAGAAACATGTGAATCTCATTTTGAGGAAATGGCTGACATTGTCACTCATATAATGTGGAGATGCACAACAGCCCCGTATCAGTCACCTGACAGCCAAGGATGTCTGGACAGTGATTGCCAAGAAAGTTGGTGTTCAGATGAGGAGATGGAAGTCCAGGACTGTGAGGAGGCTGACATTGCTGAAATTGTGTGCGTTATATCAACGAGTCAGAGTTCAGAGCGCTCTGCCAGCTCTGTAGAGCAGTTGCCAAAGCGAGAGAGGACCTTTCTCGCCGTGTTTCTCGGGAAGCTGGTGGAGCACATCGCCAACGCCACAGGGACATCAATATGTGACGTGGACTTTGACGGAATGTTGACACGTCTTAAAGAGAGGATTGCGGGAGAATTAAGTTCCACTCTCCCACAGACTGTTGGAAAGGTCCACATCCCCGTCTACAAGAAGCTTTGTCGGTTGTTTTGATCTCCAAAGCTGCTGCAGGCTGCCATGGTGTCCAGGGATGGGGCTTTTGAGGAAGCTGTTGCCAAGATTTTAAAAGCGCATCCGAAGAAGTCCACAGAAAAAACCAGAAGCTTTGCAAAGAAAGTGAGGAAGTTTTTCCGCAAAAGGACCAGCAAACTTTCTCCAGCATGTGAGGTACTTAGCGTATCAGTATCTCACCGTGAAATCACCGACAGGAAGAATCCAGTGACGCCCTACCCTTCGAGGAAGCAGAGGCGCCCCGCCATCATCAGGATGTTCTCTTCCGTGGCCAGGACTCTGAGGAAGCCTTTCACCTCCTGCACCAGCGGTGGATCACTGGATGACTAGAACACGCAAATATCTCGTGACCCCCAGTCTTGATTGTTTTGTATTAATCTTGAAAATGAAAAGCCAAATTAAAAATCATCGGATCATTTTTCAAGATTAATACACACTCTAGAAAGAATGTGTTTGATAAAGTACCAGAAAGATTAGTTTGACAAAGTAGAGCTTAAGCTTCCGCCTCTACTTTGTCAAACAAGTCTGATTTGTGCTAAAAGAGCTTTTCTAACGATTTAATGAAAAGAACACATCTCTTTTAAGAGTGAGGGCAGCACGGTGGCTCTTTTGTTGCCTCACAGGAAGACGGCTGAGGGTTTGGTTTACTCGGCCCTTTCTGTGAAGAGTTTGCATGTTCTCCCCTGTGTTGACGTGGGTTTACTCCGGTGCTCCGTTTCCTCCCACATTCCAAAAACATGCAGCTAAAACTCTAAATGTCCCACACATCTGCAACTGATTCTTCATGTGGACTGGAAATAAATTTAGCTAAAAATTAAAAAGGACACATGGTTGTGACATCTCTTTTGCCATCATTTACTGTCAGAATTAGAACAGTATTCAAAGTACAGATGGATGACGAATGAATGGAAAACCCAACATGAAGCGACTTGGTTAGATGTAGTTCAACCTTGAGCCTCCAAAGCAGCTTCATTGCTTCATTGCTATGGAGGCATCTGCATTTGTTAGGATTTGCACTCATTTATTCAGGTTTTTCCTTCAATTTCTCACCCATCTGTAGTTTCTCTAGAAGCTTTGCAAAGTTGAAGGTAAAGCAGTGGGTTAGTTTGCAGTAAATCTCATCAACCATTAGATGGTGGCAAATAGCTCATCATTGTTTCTGCACACTGTTCACGTTGTGACATACACAATCTGAGCACAGAGCAGTTACCGGTTTGGTGGCTGTGGATTAAAGAACATTGACTGCTATAGGTGAAGTAGTTTTGGCTCAAATCTGCTGATGCAGCAGTTCAGTGTTTTTAGTTTTGGCCTAAAAGATGACAAGGATCCAAAATAAAAACGTTCAATGAGGCAGTATATCATGTAAAACTGTGTCTCCGAGTATTCAAGCTCAAAGCCCAGTCAAATCCAGTGTTTCTTGCTGCATCCAACAGTTAAATCAGTCAACCGAGGACCAACTCTTACCTAAACAGAGCTATCTTTTCTGCCCATCACAATGGTGTGAAAGAGTTCTGATGGGTCAGATATTCTCTGCACGCTAATATCTGACAGATATTCTCTGCACGCTAATATCTGACAGTTAATTGTTCAAAGGCAACATTTGACATAAACACTTTAATTTGGACCATGAGCTTTTAAATGCATCTAGTCACAGATTTCTGTCTGGTCTGTCTGAACGAAGACGGGCTACAGAATGAAGGAAGAGATGGTTTGTGGTTTGCGCACAGCACCACGTACCATGAGTATTAATAAACTGCGTGGTCATGTAGATTTTTTTACTGTCCCATCACAATGGTGTATGAAAGATGCCCGGTTGCTAAAATCTGATTGTTCTTCTTTCTAGATTCCATCAGATGAACTGGGAGAATTGAGGTGCAGCGATTTAGACGTTCCCCTGTTCACACCAGATGACTTCGACCCAATTATCAATTTACATTTACTGGATATGACAGTTGAGTAAGTTAAAAGTCAGCAGCCAGCAACAAGTAGCACAAATTACAACTATATATGTAGATGTATATATTGGTTTAAAGGTTTGTTTTGGTCAACCATTCCTATTCTTTTCTTCCAGGCATTGGATGTTATTGGCAGCTGGACATGTAGACGCTGCCTTGGCCGATCTGCTATCTCAAATGTGTCATGAGATGGTAGATGCGGTCAGTGTCGTATTCCTGGAAGAAGTGAGACCCCAGGTTCTTAACTGGATTACCCTGAAAGGCCCCAGCAGCTCCGCCGACACTCATTTCACACGGTAAGTGAAAAGCCTCCAAACGCTGCTTTATTCACATACACTGTCTTCTTAAAATCCATATTGTATGTAGCATTTTGTAACCTTGGGATTATTCCAGGCCAAAAAATGAAGTTATCCTGCCTCTTAGAATATATTCTCATCAGATTCTGGTAGAAATCATTGGCTACCAGGGTTGATTAATGTGATTTGTTAAAACGGTGACCCCAAGTTTTGAAAAAGGTGTTACAAGAGGGAAATGTTTGAATACCACTGCCCAGATCAAATCAGTTGACTAATGTGTGACTCTCTCTTTTCAAGGGACAGGAATTATTACCGTGTGACGGAGGAAGATATCCAAGCAAGCCTTGGAAATTCTTTTCACCTTGGCTTTGGTAAAGCACTAAGAGTCAAACAGGAGACGTCCCACCTCTCTGACAAACTGCTTGAGTTATTTGCAGCAGAGGTGAAGAAGAAGGTGAACTGCTCGCTGCCTCTAATCAGAGGGCCAGACTCTTTCACACAACAAAAGGAGCCTGCGGCTGAGCCAGAAACATGTGAATCTCATTTAGAGGAAATGGCTGACATTGTCACTCATATAATGTGGAGATGCACAACAGCCCCGTATCAGTCACCTGACAGCCAAGGATGTCTGGACAGTGATTGCCAAGAAAGTTGGTGTTCAGATGAGGAGATGGAAGTCCAGGACTGTGAGGAGGCTGACATTGCTGAAATTGTGTGATCAACGAGTCAGAGTTCAGAGCGCTCTGCCAGCTCTGTAGAGCAGTTGCCAAAGCGAGAGAGGACCTTTCTCGCCGTGTTTCTCGGGAAGCTGGTGGAGCACATCGCCAACGCCACAGGGACATCAATATGTGACGTGGACTTTGACGGAATGTTGACACGTCTTAAAGAGAGGATTGCGGGAGAATTAAGTTCCACTCTCCCACAGACTGTTGGAAAGGTCCACATCCCCGTCTACAAGAAGCTTTGTCGGTTGTTTTGATCTCCAAAGCTGCTGCAGGCTGCCATGGTGTCCAGGGATGGGGCTTTTGAGGAAGCTGTTGCCAAGATTTTAAAAGCGCATCCGAAGAAGTCCACAGAAAAACCAGAAGCTTTGCAAAGAAAGTGAGGAAGTTTTTCCGCAAAAGGACCAGCAAACTTTCTCCAGCATGTGAGGTACTTAGCGATCAGTATCTCACCGTGAAATCACCGACAGGAAGAATCCAGTGACGCCCTACCCTTCGAGGAAGCAGAGGCGCCCCGCCATCATCAGGATGTTCTCTTCCGTGGCCAGGACTCTGAGGAAGCCTTTCACCTCCTGCACCAGCGGTGGATCACTGGATGACTAGAACACGCAAATATCTCGTTACCCCCAGTCTTGATTGTTTTGTATTAATCTTGAAAATGAAAAGCCAAATTAAAAATCATCGGATCATTTTTCAAGATTAATACACACTCTTAGAAAGAATGTGTTTGATAAAGTACCAGAAAGATTAGTTTGACAAAGTAGAGCTTAAGCTTCCGCTCTACTTTGTCAAACAAGTCTGATTTGTAAAAAGAGCTTTTCTTTCTAACGACGAATGAAAAGAACACATCTCTTTTAAGAGTGAGGGCAGCACGGTGGCTCTTTTGTTGCCTCACAGGAAGACGGCTGAGGGTTTGGTTTACTCGGCCCTTTCTGTGAAGAGTTTGCATGTTCTCCCCGTGTTGACGTGGGTTTACTCCGGGTGCTCCGGTTTCCTCCCACATTCCAAAAACATGCAGCTAAAACTCTAAATGTCCCACACATCTGCAACTGATTCTTCATGTGGACTGGAAATAAATTTAGCTAAAAATTAAAAAGGACACATGGTTGTGACATCTCTTTTGCCATCATTTACTGTCAGAATTAGAACAGTATTCAAAGTACAGATGGATGACGAATGAATGGAAAACCCAACATGAAGCGTCTTGGTTAGATGTAGTTCAACCTTGAGCCTCCAAAGCAGCTTCATTGCTTCATTGCTATGGAGGCATCTGCATTTGTTAGATTTGCACTCATTTATTCAGGTTTTTCCTTCAATTTCTCACCCATCTGTAGTTTCTCTAGAAGCTTTGCAAAGTTGAAGGTAAAGCAGTGGGTTAGTTTGCAGTAAATCTCATCAACCATTAGATGGTGGCAAATAGCTCATCATTGTTTCTGCACACTGTTCACGTTGTGACATACACAATCTGAGCACAGAGCAGTTACCGGTTTGGTGGCTGTGGATTAAAGAACATTGACTGCTATAGGTGAAGTAGTTTTGGCTCAAATCTGCTGATGCAGCAGTTCAGTGTTTTTAGTTTTGGCCTAAAAGATGACAAGGATCCAAAATAAAAACGTTCAATGAGGCAGTATATCATGTAAAACTGTGTCTCCGAGTATTCAAGCTCAAAGCCCAGTCAAATCCAGTGTTTCTTGCTGCATCCAACAGTTAAATCAGTCAACCGAGGACCAACTCTTACCTAAACAGAGCTATCTTTTCTGCCCATCACAATGGTGTGAAAGAGTTCTGATGGGTCAGATATTCTCTGCACGCTAATATCTGACAGATATTCTCTGCACGCTAATATCTGACAGTTAATTGTTCAAAGGCAACATTTGACATAAACACTTTCATTTGGACCATGAGCTTTTAAATGCATCTAGTCACAGATTTCTGTCTGGTCTGTCTGAACGAAGACGGGCTACAGAATGAAGGAAGAGATGGTTTGTGGTTTGCGCACAGCACCACGTACCATGAGTATTAATAAACTGCGTGGTCATGTAGATTTTTTACTGTCCCATCACAATGGTGTATGAAAGATGCCCGGTTGCTAAAATCTGATTGTTCTTCTTTCTAGATTCCATCAGATGAACTGGGAGAATTGAGGTGCAGCGATTTAGACGTTCCCCTGTTCACACCAGATGACTTCTACCCAATTATCAATTTACATTTACTGGATATGACAGTTGAGTAAGTTAAAAGTCAGCAGCCAGCAACAAGTAGCACAAATTACAACTATATATGTAGATGTATATATTGGTTTAAAGGTTTGTTTTGGTCAACCATTCCTATTCTTTTCTTCCAGGCATTGGATGTTATTGGCAGCTGGACATGTAGACGCTGCCTTGGCCGATCTGCTATCTCAAATGTGTCATGAGATGGTAGATGCGGTCAGTGTCGTATTCCTGGAAGAAGTGAGACCCCAGGTTCTTAACTGGATTACCCTGAAAGGCCCCAGCAGCTCCGCCGACACTCATTTCACACGGTAAGTGAAAAGCCCAAACGCTGCTTTATTCACATACACTGTCTTCTTAAAAATCCATATTGTATGTAGCATTTTGTAACCTTGGGATTATTCCAGGCCAAAAAATGAAGTTATCCTGCCTCTTAGAATATATTCTCATCAGATTCTGGTAGAAATCATTGGCTACCAGGGTTGATTTATGTGATTTGTTAAAACGGTGACCCCAAGTTTTGAAAAAGGTGTTACAAGAGGGAAATGTTTGAATACCACTGCCCAGATCAAATCAGTTGACTAATGTGTGACTCTCTCTTTTCAAGGGACAGGAATTATTACCGTGTGACGGAGGAAGATATCCAAGCAAGCCTTGGAAATTCTTTTCACCTTGGCTTTGGTAAAGCACTAAGAGTCAAACAGGAGACGTCCCACCTCTCTGACAAACTGCTTGAGTTATTTGCAGCAGAGGTGAAGAAGAAGGTGAACTGCTCGCTGCCTCTAATCAGAGGGCCAGACTCTTTCACACAACAAAAGGAGCCTGCGGCTGAGCCAGAAACATGTGAATCTCATTTAGAGGAAATGGCTGACATTGTCACTCATATAATGTGGAGATGCACAACAGCCCCGTATCAGTCACCTGACAGCCAAGGATGTCTGGACAGTGATTGCCAAGAAAGTTGGTGTTCAGATGAGGAGATGGAAGTCCAGGACTGTGAGGAGGCTGACATTGCTGAAATTGTGTGCGTTATATCAACGAGTCAGAGTTCAGAGCGCTCTGCCAGCTCTGTAGAGCAGTTGCCAAAGCGAGAGAGGACCTTTCGCCGTGTTTCTCGGGAAGCTGGTGGAGCACATCGCCAACGCCACAGGGACATCAATATGTGACGTGGACTTTGACGGAATGTTGACACGTCTTAAAGAGAGGATTGCGGGAGAATTAAGTTCCACTCTCCCACAGACTGTTGGAAAGGTCCACATCCCCGTCTACAAGAAGCTTTGTCGGTTGTTTTGATCTCCAAAGCTGCTGCAGGCTGCCATGGTGTCCAGGGATGGGGCTTTTGAGGAAGCTGTTGCCAAGATTTTAAAAGCGCATCCGAAGAAGTCCACAGAAAAAACCAGAAGCTTTGCAAAGAAAGTGAGGAAGTTTTTCCGCAAAAGGACCAGCAAACTTTCTCCAGCATGTGAGGTACTTAGCGTATCAGTATCTCACCGTGAAATCACCGACAGGAAGAATCCAGTGACGCCCTACCCTTCGAGGAAGCAGAGGCGCCCCGCCATCATCAGGATGTTCTCTTCCGTGGCCAGGACTCTGAGGAAGCCTTTCACCTCCTGCACCAGCGGTGGATCACTGGATGACTAGAACACGCAAATATCTCGTGACCCCCAGTCTTGATTGTTTTGTATTAATCTTGAAAATGAAAAGCCAAATTAAAAATCATCGGATCATTTTTCAAGATTAATACACACTCTTAGAAAGAATGTGTTTGATAAAGTACCAGAAAGATTAGTTTGACAAAGTAGAGCTTAAGCTTCCGCTCTACTTTGTCAAACAAGTCTGATTTGTGCTAAAAAGAGCTTTTCTAACGATTTAATGAAAAGAACACATCTCTCTTTTAAGAGTGAGGGCAGCACGGTGGCTCTTTTGTTGCCTCACAGGAAGACGGCTGAGGGTTTGGTTTACTCGGCCCTTTCTGTGAAGAGTTTGCATGTTCTCCCCGTGTTGACGTGGGTTTACTCCGGGTGCTCCGGTTTCCTCCCACATTCCAAAAACATGCAGCTAAAACTCTAAATGTCCCACACATCTGCAACTGATTCTTCATGTGGACTGGAAATAAATTTAGCTAAAAATTAAAAAGGACACATGGTTGTGACATCTCTTTTGCCATCATTTACTGTCAGAATTAGAACAGTATTCAAAGTACAGATGGATGACGAATGAATGGAAAACCCAACATGAAGCGTCTTGGTTAGATGTAGTTCAACCTTGAGCCTCCAAAGCAGCTTCATTGCTTCATTGCTATGGAGGCATCTGCATTTGTTATGATTTGCACTCATTTATTCAGGTTTTTCCTTCAATTTCTCACCCATCTGTAGTTTCTCTAGAAGCTTTGCAAAGTTGAAGGTAAAGCAGTGGGTTAGTTTGCAGTAAATCTCATCAACCATTAGATGGTGGCAAATAGCTCATCATTGTTTCTGCACACTGTTCACGTTGTGACATACACAATCTGAGCACAGAGCAGTTACCGGTTTGGTGGCTGTGGATTAAAGAACATTGACTGCTATAGGTGAAGTAGTTTTGGCTCAAATCTGCTGATGCAGCAGTTCAGTGTTTTTAGTTTTGGCCTAAAAGATGACAAGGATCCAAAATAAAAACGTTCAATGAGGCAGTATATCATGTAAAACTGTGTCTCCGAGTATTCAAGCTCAAAGCCCAGTCAAATCCAGTGTTTCTTGCTGCATCCAACAGTTAAATCAGTCAACCGAGGACCAACTCTTACCTAAACAGAGCTATCTTTTCTGCCCATCACAATGGTGTGAAAGAGTTCTGATGGGTCAGATATTCTCTGCACGCTAATATCTGACAGATATTCTCTGCACGCTAATATCTGACAGTTAATTGTTCAAAGGCAACATTTGACATAAACACTTTCATTTGGACCATGAGCTTTTAAATGCATCTAGTCACAGATTTCTGTCTGGTCTGTCTGAACGAAGACGGGCTACAGAATGAAGGAAGAGATGGTTTGTGGTTTGCGCACAGCACCACGTACCATGAGTATTAATAAACTGCGTGGTCATGTAGATTTTTTTACTGTCCCATCACAATGGTGTATGAAAGATGCCCGGTTGCTAAAATCTGATTGTTCTTCTTTCTAGATTCCATCAGATGAACTGGGAGAATTGAGGTGCAGCGATTTAGACGTTCCCCTGTTCACACCAGATGACTTCGACCCAATTATCAATTTACATTTACTGGATATGACAGTTGAGTAAGTTAAAAGTCAGCAGCCAGCAACAAGTAGCACAAATTACAACTATATATGTAGATGTATATATTGGTTTAAAGGTTTGTTTTGGTCAACCATTCCTATTCTTTTCTTCCAGGCATTGGATGTTATTGGCAGCTGGACATGTAGACGCTGCCTTGGCCGATCTGCTATCTCAAATGTGTCATGAGATGGTAGATGCGGTCAGTGTCGTATTCCTGGAAGAAGTGAGACCCCAGGTTCTTAACTGGATTACCCTGAAAGGCCCCAGCAGCTCCGCCGACACTCATTTCACACGGTAAGTGAAAAGCCTCCAAACGCTGCTTTATTCACATACACTGTCTTCTTAAAAATCCATATTGTATGTAGCATTTTGTAACCTTGGGATTATTCCAGGCCAAAAAATGAAGTTATCCTGCCTCTTAGAATATATTCTCATCAGATTCTGGTAGAAATCATTGGCTACCAGGGTTGATTTATGTGATTTGTTAAAACGGTGACCCCAAGTTTTGAAAAAGGTGTTACAAGAGGGAAATGTTTGAATACCACTGCCCAGATCAAATCAGTTGACTAATGTGTGACTCTCTCTCTCTTTTCAAGGGACAGGAATTATTACCGTGTGACGGAGGAAGATATCCAAGCAAGCCTTGGAAATTCTTTTCACCTTGGCTTTGGTAAAGCACTAAGAGTCAAACAGGAGACGTCCCACCTCTCTGACAAACTGCTTGAGTTATTTGCAGCAGAGGTGAAGAAGAAGGTGAACTGCTCGCTGCCTCTAATCAGAGGGCCAGACTCTTTCACACAACAAAAGGAGCCTGCGGCTGAGCCAGAAACATGTGAATCTCATTTAGAGGAAATGGCTGACATTGTCACTCATATAATGTGGAGATGCACAACAGCCCCGTATCAGTCACCTGACAGCCAAGGATGTCTGGACAGTGATTGCCAAGAAAGTTGGTGTTCAGATGAGGAGATGGAAGTCCAGGACTGTGAGGAGGCTGACATTGCTGAAATTGTGTGCGTTATATCAACGAGTCAGAGTTCAGAGCGCTCTGCCAGCTCTGTAGAGCAGTTGCCAAAGCGAGAGAGGACCTTTCTCGCCGTGTTTCTCGGGAAGCTGGTGGAGCACATCGCCAACGCCACAGGGACATCAATATGTGACGTGGACTTTGACGGAATGTTGACACGCCTAAAGAGAGGATTGCGGGAGAATTAAGTTCCACTCTCCCACAGACTGTTGGAAAGGTCCACATCCCCGTCTACAAGAAGCTTTGTCGGTTGTTTTGATCTCCAAAGCTGCTGCAGGCTGCCATGGTGTCCAGGGATGGGGCTTTTGAGGAAGCTGTTGCCAAGATTTTAAAAGCGCATCCGAAGAAGTCCACAGAAAAAACCAGAAGCTTTGCAAAGAAAGTGAGGAAGTTTTTCCGCAAAAGGACCAGCAAACTTTCTCCAGCATGTGAGGTACTTAACGCATCAGTATCTCACCGTGAAATCACCGACAGGAAGAATCCAGTGACGCCCTACCCTTCGAGGAAGCAGAGGCGCCCCGCCATCATCAGGATGTTCTCTTCCGTGGCCAGGACTCTGAGGAAGCCTTTCACCTCCTGCACCAGCGGTGGATCACTGGATGACTAGAACACGCAAATATCTCGTTACCCCCAGTCTTGATTGTTTTGTATTAATCTTGAAAATGAAAAGCCAAATTAAAAATCATCGGATCATTTTTCAAGATTAATACACACTCTTAGAAAGAATGTGTTTGATAAAGTACCAGAAAGATTAGTTTGACAAAGTAGAGCTTAAGCTTCCGCTCTACTTTGTCAAACAAGTCTGATTTGTGCTAAAAAGAGCTTTTCTAACGAATTTAATGAAAAGAACACATCTCTTTTTAAGAGTGAGGGCAGCACGGTGGTTTCTTTTGTTGCCTCACAGGAAGACGGCTGAGGGTTTGGTTTACTCGGCCCTTTCTGTGAAGAGTTTGCATGTTCTCCTGTGTTGACGTGGGTTTACTCCGGTGCTCCGGTTTCTCCCACATTCCAAAAACATGCAGCTAAAACTCTAAATGTCCCACACATCTGCAACTGATTCTTCATGTGGACTGGAAATAAATTTAGCTAAAATTAAAAAGGACACATGGTTGTGACATCTCTTTTGCCATCATTTACTGTCAGAATTAGAACAGTATTCAAAGTACAGATGGATGACGAATGAATGGAAAACCCAACATGAAGCGCCTTGGTTAGATGTAGTTCAACCTTGAGCCTCCAAAGCAGCTTCATTGCTTCATTGCTATGGAGGCATCTGCATTTGTTAGGATTTGCACTCATTTATTCAGGTTTTTCCTTCAATTTCTCACCCATCTGTAGTTTCTCTAGAAGCTTTGCAAAGTTGAAGGTAAAGCAGTGGGTTAGTTTGCAGTAAATCTCATCAACCATTAGATGGTGGCAAATAGCTCATCATTGTTTCTGCACACTGTTCACGTTGTGACATACACAATCTGAGCACAGAGCAGTTACGGTTTGGTGGCTGTGGATTAAAGAACATTGACTGCTATAGGTGAAGTAGTTTTGGCTCAAATCTGCTGATGCAGCAGTTCAGTGTTTTTAGTTTTGGCCTAAAAGATGACAAGGATCCAAAATAAAAACGTTCAATGAGGCAGTATATCATGTAAAACTGTGTCTCCGAGTATTCAAGCTCAAAGCCCAGTCAAATCCAGTGTTTCTTGCTGCATCCAACAGTTAAATCAGTCAACCGAGGACCAACTCTTACCTAAACAGAGCTATCTTTTCTGCCCATCACAATGGTGTGAAAGAGTTCTGATGGGTCAGATATTCTCTGCACGCTAATATCTGACAGATATTCTCTGCACGCTAATATCTGACAGTGAATTGTTCAAAGGCAACATTTGACATAAACACTTTCATTTGGACCATGAGCTTTTAAATGCATCTAGTCACAGATTTCTGTCTGGTCTGTCTGAACGAAGACGGGCTACAGAATGAAGGAAGAGATGGTTTGTGGTTTGCGCACAGCACCACGCACCATGAGTATTAATAAACTGCGTGGTCATGTAGATTTTTTACTGTCCCATCACAATGGTGTATGAAAGATGCCCGTTTGCTAAAATCTGATTGTTCTTCTTTCTAGATTCCATCAGATGAACTGGGAGAATTGAGGTGCAGCGATTTAGACGTTCCCCTGTTCACACCAGATGACTTCGACCCAATTATCAATTTACATTTACTGGATATGACAGTTGAGTAAGTTAAAAGTCAGCAGCCAGCAACAAGTAGCACAAATTACAACTATATATGTAGATGTATATATTGGTTTAAAGGTTTGTTTTGGTCAACCATTCCTATTCTTTTCTTCCAGGCATTGGATGTTATTGGCAGCTGGACATGTAGACGCTGCCTTGGCCGATCTGCTATCTCAAATGTGTCATGAGATGGTAGATGCGGTCAGTGTCGTATTCCTGGAAGAAGTGAGACCCCAGGTTCTTAACTGGATTACCCTGAAAGGCCCCAGCAGCTCCGCCGACACTCATTTCACACGGTAAGTGAAAAGCCTCCAAACGCTGCTTTATTCACATACACTGTCTTCTTAAAAATCCATATTGTATGTAGCATTTTGTAACCTTGGGATTATTCCAGGCCAAAAAATGAAGTTATCCTGCCTCTTAGAATATATTCTCATCAGATTCTGGTAGAAATCATTGGCTACCAGGGTTGATTAATGTGATTTGTTAAAACGGTGACCCCAAGTTTTGAAAAAGGTGTTACAAGAGGAAATGTTTGAATACCACTGCCCAGATCAAATCAGTTGACTAATGTGTGACTCTCTTTTCAAGGGACAGGAATTATTACCGTGTGACGGAGGAAGATATCCAAGCAAGCCTTGGAAATTCTTTTTTCACCTTGGCTTTGGTAAAGCACTAAGAGTCAAACAGGAGACGTCCCACCTCTCTGACAAACTGCTTGAGTTATTTGCAGCAGAGGTGAAGAAGAAGGTGAACTGCTCGCTGCCTCTAATCAGAGGGCCAGACTCTTTCACACAACAAAAGGAGCCTGCGGCTGAGCCAGAAACATGTGAATCTCATTTAGAGGAAATGGCTGACATTGTCACTCATATAATGTGGAGATGCACAACAGCCCCCAGATCAGTCACCTGACAGCCAAGGATGTCTGGACAGTGATTGCCAAGAAAGTTGGTGTTCAGATGAGGAGATGGAAGTCCAGGACTGTGAGGAGGCTGACATTGCTGAAATTGTGTGCGTTATATCAACGAGTCAGAGTTCAGAGCGCCTGCCAGCTCTGTAGAGCAGTTGCCAAAGCGAGAGGACCTTTCGCCGTGTTTTCGGGAAGCTGGTGGAGCACATCGCCAACGCCACAGGGACATCAATATGTGACGTGGACTTTGACGGAATGTTGACACGCCTTAAAGAGAGGATTGCGGAGAATTAAGTTCCACTCTCCCACAGACTGTTGGAAAGGTCCACATCCCCGTCTACAAGAAGCTTTGTCGGTTGTTTTGATCTCCAAAGCTGCTGCAGGCTGCCATGGTGTCCAGGGATGGGGCTTTTGAGGAAGCTGTTGCCAAGATTTTAAAAGCGCATCCGAAGAAGTCCACAGAAAAAACCTGCAGCTTTGCAAAGAAAGTGAGGAAGTTTTTCCGCAAAAGGACCAGCAAACTTTCTCCAGCATGTGAGGTACTTAGCGTATCAGTATCTCACCGTGAAATCACCGACAGGAAGAATCCAGTGACGCCCTACCCTTCGAGGAAGCAGAGGTGCCCCGCCATCATCAGGATGTTCTCTTCCGTGGCCAGGACTCTGAGGAAGCCTTTCACCTCCTGCACCAGCGGTGGATCACTGGATGACTAGAACACGCAAATATCTCGTGACCCCCAGTCATGATTGTTTTGTATTAATCTTGAAAATGAAAAGCCAAATTAAAAATCATCGGATCATTTTTCAAGATTAATACACACTCTTAGAAAGAATGTGTTTGATAAAGTACCAGAAAGATTAGTTTGACAAAGTAGAGCTTAAGCTTCCGCTCTACTTTGTCAAACAAGTCTGATTTGTGCTAAAAAGAGCTTTTCTATCGACGAATGAAAAGAACACATCTCTTTTAAGAGTGAGGGCAGCACGGTGGCTCTTTGTTGCCTCACAGGAAGACGGCTGAGGGTTTGGTTTACTCGGCCCTTTCTGTGAAGAGTTTGCATGTTCTCCCCGTGTTGACGTGGGTTTACTCCGGGTGCTCCGGTTTCCTCCCACATTCCAAAAACATGCAGCTAAAACTCTAAATGTCCCACACATCTGCAACTGATTCTTCATGTGGACTGGAAATAAATTTAGCTGAAAATTAAAACTGACACATGGTTGTGACATCTCTTTTGCCATCATTTACTGTGAGAATTAGAACAGTATTCAAAGTACAGATGGAGGACGAATGAATGGAAAACCCAACATGAAGCGTCTTGGTTAGATGTTGTTCCACCTTGAGCCTCCAAAGCAGCTTCATTGCTTCATTGCTATGGAGGCATCTGCATTTGTTAGGATTTGCACTCATTTATTCAGGTTTTTCCCTCAATTTGTCACCCATCTGTAGTTTCTCTAGAAGCTTTGCAAAGTTGAAGGTAAAGCAGTGGGTTAGTTTGCAGTAAATCTCATCAACCATTAGATGGTGGCAAATAGCTCATCATTGTTTCTGCACACTGTTCACGTTGTGACATACACAATCTGAGCACAGAGCAGTTACCGGTTTGGTGGCTGTGGATTAAAGAACATTGACTGCTATAGGTGAAGTAGTTTTGGCTCAAATCTGCTGATGCAGCAGTTCAGTGTTTTTAGTTTTGGCCTAAAAGATGACAAGGATCCAAAATAAAAACGTTCAATGAGGCAGTATATCATGTAAAACTGTGTCTCCGAGTATTCAAGCTCAAAGCCCAGTCAAATCCAGTGTTTCTTGCTGCATCCAACAGTTAAATCAGTCAACCGAGGACCAACTCTTACCTAAACAGAGCTATCTTTTCTGCCCATCACAATGGTGTGAAAGTGTTCTGATGGGTCAGATATTCTCTGCACGCTAATATCTGACAGATATTCTCTGCACGCTAATATCTGACAGTTAATTGTTCAAAGGCAACATTTGACATAAACACTTTCATTTGGACCATGAGCTTTTAAATGCATCTAGTCACAGATTTCTGTCTGGTCTGTCTGAACGAAGACGGGCTACAGAATGAAGGAAGAGATGGTTTGTGGTTTGCGCACAGCACCACGTACCATGAGTATTAATAAACTGCGTGGTCATGTAGATTTGTTTACTGTCCCATCACAATCGTGTATGAAAGATGCCCGGTTGCTAAAATCTGATTGTTCTGGCCAGTTAAAAGTGGCGTACCAGCTCCTCTGAAAGGACCTCTTCATAAGTCCAAAAGGTTTGGAAGGAAAATCCATATCTTTTACGTGCTTCGGACCTGTGTCTTTGTGTCCTGAATCTATCTCCTTTCTTCCCCTCGTCCCCCCTCCCTGGCTCCCCTGCGAAGCAGCAGTAAATGACAAGTTTTAGCCCTCTACTTTTATCTACCCACAACAGAACTCACAACAACTCTATCAACTGTCTCATATGCTCTATGTTTTACTTAATGAACATATTTTTTTCGCTCCCTATGACTTTTGCATGCACCCTGTCAGATATGCCAAAGATGTGTTGCCAAAACACTACAGGAGTTCAGAAAATACAGTAGCCACAATAGAACGCTCAGCCAGAACAGCCGTGTCAACTCACTGCCAATATAAAATCATGTGCCACAGCCATATTCATTACAAAAAAAGCACATCCATGGCTACAGCCACAATCCCGACGACAGCATCGTCTCATGGCTATAGTCATGATTACAGTGACGGTGAGGTAATATTTTGACTTATTCTTTAATAACTTTGTTTCTGTGGAAAGACTGTCTTTGGTCATTTGGTGGTGTCTTAAATGTGTACATGCAAAACAGGTCTTGCCTTTTAAACATTTCCCGATTCATTCATTGAAAAGTGAATTCCATTCTTTTCTTTTCTTTTTCAATAAAACGTCCACTTTTACAACAGGCTAGCCCTTTGTTCTTTGAACGCAGTGCATTGCTAACGAGCGGTGTGAACCAAACACAAAAATGTGCGTCTTCATATAAGTGTTGCTAGGTGTATTTGTAATACGCCCAATTTACTAGAAGACCCCAACGATTTCTGCCTGACTTTATTCGTGTTCAGGGAACAAAACAGGTTTACAGATAAGCATAGAAACCACAAAACCTCCTGAATTTGGAATGTAGTTCCGTAAGCGTCTGTTCATCCCAAAGAGCAGCCAGGCAAGTCGCTGCCGAGTTTAACGCAGCTTCCGCAGCGTTACACCAGATATGGATAATACTCACCACAGTCACATAAACTAGTTTTTTTTCTGGTGCGGCTTGTTCACAGACAGATCACACTGTTAAAACAAAGAGCACCACAGTGGACAACATGTTCCCGTCTGTGTAACCGGAGGGCTAACCTATATGTGCCATCAGCAGATAAGTGACTGCTGTTTCCTACGTCGCCTGTCTGAGCTGCATCAAGTCAGCCATCGTTACCGCCGCAACGAAATCGGAAGTTGAAGCATAAATGTAGCGTCCGACTTTAACAGAAAAAATTGCGCGACTGAGGGTGCTTAAAGCTTTCTAAGCGCCATCTGTAGGTTATTATTTTTAAAGCGTATATCTAATTTTCACCCACACTTGCCATTTTAACTCTTTAGCGCACATTTTATTTTGAAATAAACAGCCTGCGTATCGCTGTCTGACCTGATACAGACAGGGAAAACGGAAGTGGTGAAACATCCGATTCGTGTCCGCCCTTATCTACGGTTCTCAGCACTCCTCCATGCCCCTCTACTGAAAGGTGAAATATATTTGGAATTTGACCCATTCACAAGCTGCGACATAACCGAATAAAGCACTTTTCTATGTTGTTACATCTGAAACGCAACACTGTCTGTATGAAGTAACTATTCGCATTTCTTGTCGGATATTCAATAGAAGGACCAAAAAGAGACGCCCAAGTACTAAAAGACACGAAAAAAGTAGAAAAAGACCCAACACCACAAAAAAGACGCTCAACCACAAGGAGACAGATAAGGGTTTAAAAGAGACACAAGACGTAAGAGACCCACAACAACCACAGTGACTACAAAGACTCAGAAAACGTCTACAAAGAAACACAAAACAACTACAAAGACATGCAAAACGACCAAGAGCCATTAAATGATGCAAAAAAAAGCCCAGAGAGTCGCACAATGACCACAAACGAATGCAAAAACAAACCACAAGGAGACGTACAATGATCAAAAAAGAGAAGCACAACACCTGAAAAGAGACCCACAACGACAACAATGACTACCGACCAACAACCATAAAGTGACGCAAAACAAACACAAAGATACACACAAGGACTAATAACAGAGACAAACTGACTAGGAAGACGCACAAAACAACTTAAAAGGTTGTTTGTCGTCGTTTTGTGTCTCTTGAATCTGAGGGCCTTGCTTCTATGTACGAAAGTGGAGAGGCTTTTATATGTCTGTGCTAAGGGGCCAGTTATTTTATAATCTCTAGGCTATGTGGATTTACAAATAGTTGTTATTTATTATTATTATTATTATTGTTACATATTACAAAATGTAAAGTTTTTTATTTGGCTGATTTAAACTGAATAAATAATTATTAATAATGCCCAGTTGATTATTGCAGAGGGCTTCAAATTTGAGTCCAATACAATTGAACTAATTTTACAAATGTGCCCCCTTCTTTAAACTGTGTTCCAGTCTGCCGCCCCCATTCAAAAGTTTCTGGCACACACACACACACACACACACACGCGATTTAATTATCCACTCACATTTTAGCATGAACCTTGTAGCTAAAACTAGGGCTTCTAAAACCGAAATGTTTTTTCGTTTTAACGCTCCCTTTAGTGACTGAACAGTTGCAGGAATTTACAATTTTCTCTTTCTTTGTTTGTTTTTCTTAAGGCGCCATAGAAAGTTTACACGAGAGACATCGTAGAGTAAAAAATGCGCACGCGTGTGTGTTTGTATACTTCTATCATTGTGAGGACCACTTTGAGTTTAGACCTTACGCAATGGGGACATTTGGGGAAAGTGAGGACATTGTGACAGGTCCTCACACCTCTGAAGGGCTGCTTGAGAGTCTTGGCTTGGTTTTAGTGTTGAGGTTAGAATCAGGTTTAGGTTAGGGTCAGGGTAAGGGGCTATGGAATGCATCATGTCAATGACGGGTCCCCACGAGTGTAGTAAAACAAGGATGGGTGTGTGTGTGTCTGCGCGCGCGCTCGATGGCTTTGATGTTTGAGGCGTAATTGTGACGTGATGATTCTTTATGACGAATTCTGTTCTACAGTCAATTTCTCACCTGAGCAGAGACAGTGAACAGATCGAAAGAGACTTTCACCGAGAAAACTACGGCGAAATAACTCACCAGAATAAAGTACCCCATTGTCTTTGAATGGATACTTCTGCTCTCGACATGGATAACAAGGTAAGAGGATTTAGACTTGAATCGCACACACACACACACACACACACACACACACACACACACACACACAAACATACATACATAGACACACACACACACACACACACACACACACACACACACACACAAACATACACACAAACATAAATACATTCACAAGTTGAGCTCAACTTCAGCGGCTCTGGGAGAAAGTTTACCATCAGTTTACCTTTTGATGAAAAACT
>NW_024401425.1:0-23121 GCF_016859285.1 Xiphias gladius
GATTTCAGTGTAGACGGGCCAAAAATCACAGAATATGTTGATTTTGGCGTCTATTCACGAGAAAACTTCATTTGACTCAAATATTCATTTGAGCTGCTAGGCTCTCAATTCTTGCCAGATCGTTTTAGAAAACTTTCTACTTTAAGAAGACTCCCGAAGCAAGGTAAGTAGACGCTTTGAATTGAGTTTGCATAAGCATTTTTTGAAAACGCAGTACATGTTTGATTTGATGTTCATTCATGACGAGACAGGGAATTTGAACATAATATAGACGAAAACGGCTTGTTTCTTTTGGAATATACCAATATGTATATAAGATATGTTGTCGACCCCTCAAGCTCATCTAACTACTTTAAGATTTTGGAAGCTAAGAAATTGCATGACTGATGATGGCAAACATGCTTTCATTTGATTTCAGTAATGCAGACGGGCCAAAATCACAGCAGATGTTGATTTTTGGCCTATTTGCGAAAACTTCATTTGACTCAAATATTCATTTGAGCTGCTAGGCTCTCAATTCTTGCCAGATCGTTTTAGAAAACTTTCTACTTTAAGAAGACTCCCAAAGAAAGGTAAGTATGTGCTTTGAATTGAGTTTGCATAAGCATTTTTTGAAAACGCAGTACATGTTTGATTTGATGTTCATTACATGACGAGAGGGAATTTGAACATAATATAGTCTAAACAGCTTGTTTCTTTTGGAACATACCTATATACATATGTATATAAGATATGTTGTCGACCCCTCAAGCTCATCTAACTACTTTAAGATTTTGGAACCTAAGAAATTGCATGACTGATGATGGCAAACATGCTTTCATTTGATTTCAGTCTTGTGAGACGGGCAGAAATCACAGCAGATGTTGATTTTTGGCGTCTAATCGCCAAGAAAACTTCATTTGACTCAAATATTCATTTGAGCTGCTAGGCTCTCAATTCTTGCCAGATCGTTTTAGAAAACTTTCTACTTTAAGAAGACTCCCAAAGAAAGCTAAGTATGTGCTTTGAATTGAGTTTGCATAAGCATTTTTGAAAACGCAGTACATGTTTGATTTGATGTTCATTCGTGACGAGAGAGGGAATTTGAACATAATATAGTCTAAACAGCTTGTTTCTTTTGGAACACACCTATATCTATATAAGATATGTTGTCGACCCCTCAAGCTCATCTAACTACTTTAAGAGTTTGGAAGCTAAGAAATTGCATGACTGATGATGGCAAACATGCTTTCATTTGATTTCAGTCTTGTAGACAAAAAATCACAGCAGATGTTGATTTTTGGCGTCTATTCGCCGAGAAAACTTCATATGACTCAAATATTCATTTGAGCTGCTAGGCTCTTAATTCTTGCCAGATCGTTTTAGAAAACTTTCTACTTTAAGAAGACTCCCAAAGAAAGGTAAGTATGTGCGTTGAATTGAGTTTGCATAAGTATTTTTTGAAATAGCAGTACATGTTTGATTTGATGTTCATTCGCGACGAGAGAGGGAATTTGAACATAATATAGTCTAAACAGCTTGTTTCTTTTGGAACATACCTATATAATATATGTATATAAGATATGTTGTCGACCCCTCAAGCTCATCTAACTACTTTAAGATTTTGGAAGCTAAGAAATTGCATGACTGATGATGGCAAACATGCTTTCATTTGATTTCAGTGCGCAGACGGGCCAAAATCACAGCAGATGTTGATTTTTGGCGTCTATTCGCCGAAAACTTCATTTGACTCAAATATTCATTTGAGCTGCTAGGCTCTCAATTCTTGCCAGATCGTTTTAGAAAACTTTCTACTTTTATATTAATACCAAAGAAATCTAAGTATTTGCTTTGAATTGAGTTTGCATAAGCAATTTTGAAACGCAGTACATGTTTGATTTGATGTTCATTCGACGAGAGGAATTTGAACATAATATCGTCTAAACAGCTTGTTTCTTTTGGAACAAACCTATATATATATATGTATATAAGATATGTTGTCGACCCCTCAAGCTCATCTAACTACTTTAAGATTTTGGAAGCTAAGAAATTGCATGACTGATGATGGCAAACATGCTTTCATTTGATTTCAGTGAGCAGACGGGCCAAAATCACAGCAGATGTTGATTTTTGGCGTCTATTCGCAGAGAAAACTTCATTTGACTCAAATATTCATTTGAGCTGCTAGGCTCTCAATTCTTGCCAGATCGTTTTAGAAAACTTTCTACTTTAAGAAGACTCCCAAAGAAAGCTAAGTATGTGCTTTGAATTGAGTTTGCATAAGCAATTTTTGAAAACGCAGTACATGTTTGAGTTGATGTTCATTCGCGACGAGAGAGGGAATTTGAACATAATATCGTCTAAACAGCTTGTTTCTTTTGGAACACACCTATATGTATATAAGATATGTTGTCGACCCCTCAAGCTCATCTAACTACTTTAAGATTTTGGAAGCTAAGAAATTGCATGACTGATGATGGCAAACATGCTTTCATTTGATTTCAGTCTTGCGAGACGGGCCAAAATCACAGCAGATGTTGATTTTGGCGTCTATTCGCCGAGAAAACTTCATTTGACTCAAATATTCATTTGAGCTGCTAGGCTCTCAATTCTTGCCAGATCGTTTTAGAAAACTTTCTACTTTAAGAAGACTCCCAAAGAAAGCTAAGTATGTGCTTTGAATTGAGTTTGCAAAAGCATTTTTTGAAAACGCAGTACATGTTTGATTTGATGTTCATTCGCGACGAGAGAGCGAATTTGAACATAATATAGTCTAAACAGCTTGTTTCTTTTGGAACACACCTATATGTATATAAGATATGTTGTCGACCCCTCAAGCTCATCTAACTACTTTAAGATTTTGGAAGCTAAGAAATTGGATGACTGATGATGGCAAACATGCTTTCATTTGATTTCAGTTCAGAGACGGGCCAAAATCACAGCAGATGTTGATTTTTGGCGTCTATTCGCCGAAAAAACTTCATTTGACTCAAATATTCATTTGAGCTGCTAGGCTCTCAATTCTTGCCAGATCGTTTTAGAAAACTTTCTACTTTAAGAAGACTTCAAAGAAAGCTAAGTATGTGCTTTGAATTGAGTTTGCATAAGCATTTTTTGCAACGCAGTACATGTTTGATTTTATGTTCATTCATGACGAGAGAAGGAATTTGAACATAATATAGTCTAAACAGCTTGTTTCTTTTGGAACACACCTATATGTATATAAGATATGTTGTCGACCCCTCAAGCTCATCTAACTACTTTAAGATTTTGGAAGCTAAGAAATTGCATGACTGATGATGGCAAACATGCTTTCATTTGATTTCACTGCGCAGACGGGCCAAAATCACAGAAGATGTTGATTTTTGGCGTGTATTCGCCGAGAAAACTTCATTTGACTCAAATATTCATTTGAGCTGCTAGGCTCTTAATTCTTGCCAGATCGTTTTAGAAAACCTTCTACTTTAAGAAGACTCCCGAAGCAAGGTAAGTATATGCTTTGAATTGAGTTTGCATAAGCATTTTTTGAAAACGCAGTACATGTTTGAGTTGATGTTCATTCGCGACGAGAGAGGGAATTTGAACATAATATAGTCTAAACAGCTTGTTTCTTTTGGAACACACCTATATGTATATAAGATATGTTGTCGACCCCTCAAGCTCATCTAACTACTTTAAGATTTTGGAAGCTAAGAAATTGCATGACTGATGATGGCAAACATGCTTTTTATTTGATTTCAGTGCGCAGACAAACTCAATTCAAAGCACATTTGAATTTTTCCCAAAGTAGACAGTTTTCTAAAACGATCTGGCAAGAATTAAGAACCTAGCAGCTCAAATGAATATTTGAGTTCAATTAATTTTGCTAAGCAAAATATTAACAATTGCTGCAAAGTGTTCACACAAACTCCTATCAATCCATATTTGCCTTACCGGTGATCGTGTTTTTCACGTCCTTCACCTCACATCCCTTAAAAGGCTCTGGGAAGGATTATAAGACGTTCCAATTTAAAGTCGGACTCAAATGAAGTTTTCTCGGCGAATAGACCCCAAAAATCAACATCTGCTGTGTTTTGGGACCGTCTGCGCACTGAAATTAAATGAAAGCGTGTTTGCCATCATCAGTTATGCAATTTCTTACTTTCCAAAATCTTAGAGTAGTTAGATGAGCTTGATCGGTCGATAACATATCTTATATACATATAGGTGTGTTCCAAAAGAAACAAGCTGTTTAGACTATATTATGTTCAAATTCCCTCTCTCGTTGTGAATGAACATCAAATTAAACATGTAATGCGTTTTGAAAAAATGTTTATACAAACCCATGTAAAAGCACATACTTAGCTTTTTTTTGAAGTCTTCCTAAACTAGACAGTTTTCTAAAACGATCTGGCAAGAATTAAGAACCTAGCAGCTCAAATTAATATTGGAGTTCATACATGCTTGTGGAAGGTTTATTCCACAAGCAATGACAACTAAGCCAATTCCATGACAACTAAACAAAGTTCATCTGCTAATAAGATACGGTTAAAGCTCTGGAAAAAGCTAATTAAGATAAAATTGAAATAAGATTTTTGTTTGTTTGTTTGTTTGCTTGCTTGGTGTTTGTTAGTTGTTTTTAATCAAACTGCAACAGAGTTTTCATTTCCAGATGTTTACATGTGTTAGTAGGAGCGCTATCTGTCAGCATCAGTTTCATAATGTATGTGCAGTAATGACATTTTGCCTCATATTTATAGTCAATTTATTCCACAATACTCTAAATTGGTATACATACTACAGTATACAGACGCCAAGCAACTGAGTTCAAAGTGCAACATTTTAAGGTACAAAAACTAAAAAAAAAATAATACAGAGAGGGGTGTTCATGCAACTCTCCCACAGTTATTTGCTCTACCACTAGTTTAGGGTAGGCGATGTTGGAACAACCAATTGAAGCGCCACATACACTCTGACACACCAGTGGATCCACACAACCTACCTCATTTACAAAGACACACACACAAACACAGAGAAGCGAAAAAAAATAAAAGATGTTAAACCTTAATTAACTACAGTGGCCTCAGAAGATATTCAAACCCCTTCACAATTTTATTTTTTTGTGGATGTAATTTTAAATGCATGAATTGACATTTTTGTCTATCAGTCTACATTCATGAACATATAATGACAAAGTGAAAGCGTGTTTATTTAAAAAAATCAAGGCCCTTCTTTCCCGGTTACTCAGTTTGACTGGACAGCCGACTAGGAAGTGTCCTGTCAGTTCCAAACGTCTTCTATTTCACAATTATTGAGGCCACTGTGGTTTTCTAATGGTTCTCTACCCTTGCCCTGATCTATGATGATCCCTGAGCTCTGCCTCACCACAGTTTTGTCACAGCAGGCTTCAGAGAATTCCCTGGACTTCATGGCTTGGTTTCTGTCCTGACATGCAGTGTGAATTGTGGAACCTTATATACAAAGGTGTGTGCCTTTCTAAACTATGTCCAATGAATTCAATTTGCCACAGGAGAACTCCAATCAAGTTGAAGAAACATCTCAAGGATAATTAATGTTAACAGGATGCACCTGACCGATGTAGTTATAACAAAAAATTAGAGAAAGACAAAGGAGAAGTTACATACATTTTTCTGACAAAAACATAATGACCAGAATATATCTTAATTTTTCAGTGTTATCAATGATTCAATTAAAGTTAATTGTCCATCTTCCTTATGGGGCTTAAGGCCCTAATGTTTCCTGCTAAGCCCCAAATCTTTACTGTATCATTACCTTAATACTTCATCACATCTGGTATTTTATGTACTAAACCCCAATCATAGCTGCGTAGGAAACAATGGAATGGTGTTTTAAATGGAAAGAGGAGAGCAAAGTTCTGACAGAACACAAATCAGAGCCCCTCCTGTCCCCCATGTCGTGTTCAGCCCCTGTCACTGGAGCATTAGTGCCAGGAGGTTCAAATTTTATTTTACCTCAATATTTCTTGTGTGCAAACCTCTAAACGTATTCTGTGAGCAACAGTGATCTGATCTTATGCTGCTCACGGCATGAGTCTGCAACAAGCGGCAACCACAATCAACAATCCTTTTTGCTTAGGAAGGTTCCTAAATGTTACTGTTAGTTACTGTTACTTATCAAATTTAGACAATATTATACTCACAGGCGAACTATGAATATTGCACTGCTGTTGTAAAATTATCATAGCGAAGGTAATGTTGTAGTGTAACCTGTGCTTAGTTTGCATTAGTTATATATCTCTATTTTGAACGTTGTATTGCCAGCCTTTAGAAATATCATGAATTAATTGTACGTCAGTCAAGATCATCTCTTCAGCTATATATATAATCAGCAGTGGGAGAAGTATTCAGATCCTTTACTAAAGTAAAAGTACCAAAAAAAGTACCAGCGATGTAAAAATACTCAATTTCAAACAAAAGCCCTGCATGGAAAATCATACTTAAGTAAAAGTACATCAGTAATAGCAGCAAAATGTTTTTTAAGTATTAAAGTAAAAATACTAGTTTGGTCCCTCTGTTTATCTTTCAAGAAAAAGGGATATGAGACATTTTTAACCAGATGGTGTTTTTTAATTCAACATGTTTGAAAATTAAGAATGATATGTACAGTAGTAGATTCGTAGATGCTTATTTAGCAAATGGGAATTGAAAATTAGCATATTTATTAAATTGTCTTGTCAAATACAAGACAATTTAATAAAAACGCCGTATGCAACTCAAATTCACTGGTGAATGACACTCCTGGCCCAATCCCTTCAGACTGGCTGCAGACCAGATATGTCAATCAAACCAGGCACGCTCCCAAATATATAATTGGTTATGGAATTATTTTCAGAAGGACCGTTGATCAGAAGGAGAGAATTTAGCTAATGACACCATAATGATATACCACCATATTGACTTAGAATTTCATAAGAGAAGTTGACGCCTTTTGAACGAGAGTCTATTGGAGTCAGAGATTTTTTGGAGCCAGCCCATAGTGGCCCTCAGTGGTATTGCACTTAAAGGCACTTCATCATTGGATTCACTTTTCAGACCTGGAGTCTCCATCCATTTTTATATACAATGTATGATCAGCGAACTCCCTGCAATATTTTAAACTGATCTGCTTGGATACAATTGTCTTTTGTAGATGCATTTTTAATGAATGACAGTGGTAAGTGGTAAGGTCACTGGCAAACACACTGTATTTCCATTCACAATAAAAATCAACTTGTGTTTCACCTGTTAAATGCTTTTAATGTGAAGCTGCAGCAGTAGGAATGAATTTTTTGCATTAGCAGTAACTTAATACGGCATTTTTCCAGGAATGTCGCCACACACACACCAGTTTGTTGTACTACAAATATATATGAATATTACAATACTGTCGTCAGTGGCTTCGGTAGTTGATGGAAAATGCACTCAGTACTGTTTATAGGTTTATAAACAGTACTGACTACTCCCTGCAATATTTTAAACTGATCCGCTTGAATACAATTGTCTTTTGTAGATGCATTTTGATGAATAATATTGGTAAGTGGTAAGGTCACTGGCAAACACATTGTATATACAAATATATGAATATTACAATACTGTGTCGTGAGTTGGCCATAGGCTCAATCACCTTTGTGTTGTCTCATTCAGCCATAGATAGTGACTTAACAGACATTTATTTAAATCAAAATGAAATGCAAAACAATTAGTATCATTAACAGGCATTAAAGTTTTGTAACTTAACTGAACTGCAGGAGCAAGTCTCTCCAAAGTCTATAGGCTAATAGGCTGACAAGCACAGACACTGCTTAAGGCAAGCTAAATTTTGTTAGACAAATACTTTATTGAGTTTGCAACAATATTTAAGTTTGTAATACTTTAATTTATATGGCTGGCAGTTACTTTGGCAACATATTAAAGCAGGCTGGAGAAGGTGAAAGTGTTTGTCAGCGTTGACTTTAGAAAGCAAGCATACTGTATGGCTATTTCCTGGAGGGAGTACCTACCAGTAAACCCACCTGTATCAAACTCCCAAATATACTAGAAAAGGTTATTCAACACACAGTGAGGTCACAGTGACCAGCATTTATGCTGTCAGGTTACTAAAATGAAGCAAGTTAAGTAAACAAATATACATTTACTCTGAATTAAGTGGTGAACATTTTAAAAAGTATTCAGTCAAATTGATAACTTCAACATAGAATTAGATTTGGCAGAGCATTTTTTTTTGCATGGACCCATTGTGTGTCTACATGAACATGCAGACTGATCAAAAAATTGGATTTGTCCGTTCCTCTGATCCTATAAAACCAAAGCAGCCAGATGACAGAGCCTTGCAGGTGTGCCTTAACACATAACATTACCCAGTTTGTTCATTTAGTGAATTTATTGCTACATAAGGCAGGCCACCTGAAGTATCTCACTTAAGTGAAATAATAATTCAGTCAGATTACAGGCTAGGATGAGTTTCTTGGACATTGTTTCTTTTACTTATTTTCATTGGCCACTTTACAAGTTATACCTGAATACTCTGATGCAATGTAATACAACAGCCCAGCCATACATTCTACATTTACAAAGATAATAATGCTCATTTTGGACTGACCCTGTCAGAGAGGTATTAATTTAACTATATTTTTATCATTGAGGATGTAGTTAGCAGCGATGTTGAACTGGGCTGCCTTGTATTAAGAGGTTTTTGTAATGTTTCGCACACTCCTTATGCAAATGTGAATGGGGAAGAATATTAGGAATACTCGAACACTATAATGCAGTCCAATTAACATGTATCTTCATTAGAGTTTTTTCATATTATATTATTATTTATGTTGCAATATTTATTGATTGAATGGTGACCCCAGACTCATTCAAAGATTTCAGGGCTAAACCCCAGATCTCCTCACTGACTGTAGACCCCTAAACCACCCCGTCCATGGCGGGAAAATTACTTGGTTATAGACAGTCTTTGAAAGTCTGGTTTAATGAAGTAGTAATCAAATCAAAATGGTGCATGTACTTAAGCATAAAGAACCTTTGACATGACAGTTGAACAGAGAGAGGAAGACAGACTGACCTGGAAACAATGCTCGGCTGATCATGCCTGGCATGACAATGAAGAACATGGGCAGCAGTTTGAGGTAGCCTCCCAACACACTGCCTGCTTTGGCATGAGAAAAAGATCTGGCTGACAGAGATCTCGGGACTATAACCTGCGAACACACACAGAGACACACACACACACACACACACACACACACACACACACACACACACACACACACACACACACACACACACGCATGCATCTGCCTTTTTGTACTTGTGAGAACTTTTACTGACAGTGCATTCCCTGGCCTAACCTTGAACATCACAACTAAATACCTAACTTGTGTTGTAGAAATCCACCAATGACTGACTTCTTACCTTATTTGTCAACAGCATATATAGAATTGTTAAACTATGTATCATGCTCTTCAAGAACCTATATAATAGATATACCGATTTAATATAAATTTATTTTATGCTATAATCATAGTAATATAATGATATATATGTATGTGTATATATATATATATATATATATATACATATCTATCTATATCTATCTATCTATATATATAAATATATATGTATAATTTATTGTATGTTCATACTGTATATATACACTATTCAGCCAAAACATTAACTGGTTTTAATTTGGCTGAATGGTGTATATACCTCATGGGTAAAATATTTTATTTTGTGTTTCACATTAGCATGGAAACAAGGATAAGGTTACTGTATATGATCATTTAGACAGATACAAAGCTATACTTTGTGTTAAAATTGTCAGATGTACAAGCACAGGGCACGTTGGGATATTTTGTCAGAAAAAAGTTATTTTTAAAAAAAAAAACATCCTGACTCAGGCCATTTACTTTAATGATATAAGAGAGTACGGGGTTGCCGTCCTCAAGATTTCCCAGCTTGCAACAGTATCAACAATCAATTCACTGTTTCATTTTGGCCTCTAAATCCTACTTTTTCTATAATGGTTGGCTGAGACCAGATGTGCCAGCTAAGAGATACCGTCAAGTTTGTGTCCCCAAGCAACAAGGTATGAACAAAGGTAAAGGACAGCAATTAAACACTACATATCAGTGGGTGGTGGTGAGTCACTTCATAGTTTAGAAGATGACCACAGCAAACGTATTGGGAAAAATGGAAAAGCCACTACCAATCGGAGTATTGATTGCTAAAAGCAAGGTGAATAAAGCGTAAGATGGGCACAGGGTCAGCAGGCCAAAAAAATAAAGTGTCAAAGGCAGAGCAAGACAATAATAACCCAGTCCAACAATAACACGATGGAAAAAAGCAAAGCAACAGCGGCATGGCATCTTCTTTGCTCAACCCTTAATGTAACTTCTAACACTTGCTTTTACTACGCATTAGTTACTGTGTTGAAGGGGCATTTTGGTGTAGGAATTACATCTGTAGCATTCCCCACCTTGAATTGTGGCCACAAACATCACTGACAGAAAATGTAAATTAACATTCAGTGGAAGCACTAAGTTACACAAACTACCTAGTAGTCTAGCATGACAGTTTATTTTTGTCATAATGTTAACACTAATAATAGCCACTTTTATTGCCAGATGCCTCCTACATGCTTTCTCTCATTCCTCCCATCTGATAAATTAAGAAATGCATCAGTAAAGTTGCTTGTTAGCTTGTTATATTGTCATCTTGTCAATATATAGTGCAAATTATGACACCTCTATGTTAGAAGCAAAGTTTGAATTAGGGTGAGGTTGTTGTAGCACCACAAGGAGGTAGTGTTAGACAGTTGGGTCAACAAAATGTGCAACTTTACCAGGAAACCACTGTTCACAACCCATTTCTGATCAACAATTAATTACCATGGAGGTGGCAGATCAGAAAATGTTTATATGAATCATGTAACAGTTACATGCGTTTTTGATGTTGTGCTGCCAATAGGGGCACCAGATCAGATCAGAAAACACTAATGTGGGTCATTTTTAAAGGCAATGGCAAACAACATATTTTGTGATTTAGTTTCGAAGATTTGTAGAGTTTGTGTTGATTGTGTCACAGTGCAGGTAAGTCAAAATCAAAATCAGATTTATTTATATAGCACGTTTAAAACAAGTTAACCAAAGTGCTGTACAAATTTTAATTAAAGGCACAACAATAGGAAGTAAAATTATATCAAGAGCAAGCAAAGGCCCTTGAAAAGATTTACGTACAGAGTTTTGTCTTATGTCTTTTGTCAATGGAGGGGGAACATTTGTTTTATAAGCGGAAGACTATCCCAAAGCTTTGGAGCTGCCACTGCACTAGCATAAATCTTGGAACAGTTAAAAACAATTGTTCTGAGGATCTCCGGTAGGGCGGACTAAAAACAATCATTTTTGTCCTATCAATTAGCTGAAGACAGTTTATTTGCCACCCAGCATTTCACATTCTGGAGGCAATTAAGGATGGATGTGATAAGACTTGGAATTCCAAGGAGTCAATGGAAAGTATATATGTGTCAGCAGCATAGCAGTGAAGGGGGAGACATTGTGCTTGCAGAAAATGGAGCCTAAAGGGAGCATATACAAAGCATGTTATTTGTCTTCTCTGTGTACGAGCATGTTTTCATAAAGTTAAATGTCCATGTGTCTCTCTATATATTTATTTGTCTGTCTCTGTTAAGCCCCTGTAACTGTCTTGGAGGCTTTACTTTGATCTGTGTGTGTTTTCTCACCACCTACTGAAATTAACTGCAGAAAGTCTAAACTGTACTTAAACTTATTTCCAGTGAAATCTGTTGAAGTATGTGTAAACACACATGCTGCAGCCTCAAGTCAGTATATTTTGATAAGACTGGTTTTTGAGTTATTTTGACAAAGATGCATTGTACCAGATTTAGCTACTAGCAAATTTCCATATGCAGCCCATGGACAGGTAGACACAAACTTTCATACTGCTAATGCAATTAATTAACACAACTGATACAAATATAAGTTTGAAATACAGTAAATACAAAATTCAATCACAGATCCAAATATACATACAAATTTCAATCATTACACTCAACCCTACGCAATAAAAATACTTGTTGAGACTCATTTGAATCAAAATGTTGACTCTCCAATGAACCACACTGAAAAAACTGGCCCATGGCTGAACCTAATCACTGATCTTTGTTATAGAGAAACACTTTCTGTAAGGGCAGGTGTCTGTGGATCCAAGTGCAAGAGAGAGAGAGTCAGGCAGAAGTGCAATGTCCAAAATCCAAATCTTTAATCCGAGAGACGTAGCAGAGGTCAAAATACCAGGAGTCAGTTAAACCGGGCAACAAGGCAGATCAGGAAGAGGCAGAATCGAGGGTCACAATAATACCGAAAAAAAACAGATCATACACAGGGAATCAATCAGGACTAAATGCGAGAGAGCTTGGACACAAGGGTGACAAAGACAATCTGGCAAGGCATGAGAAATGAGGCGGGGTTTAAATACACAGGAAACAAGACACAGGTGAAAGACATTAAGGTGGAGACAGTAATCAAAACAGGCAGGAAAAACCAGGAAGTAAAACAAACAGTAACACAACAGAACCAAGACTTCAAAATAAAACAGGAAATGCCAAGAAAATGAATACAGATCCTGACACTTTCATGTGAAACCAACAATTAATCTGCTGATATACAGATAATGTTTTACTCTACTCATGATACCCCAGACTTTTTTTTTTTTTTTACATTAATTTATCCACTATAATAATGTGTATGACCCAGATGAGGGTGCCATCAGAGAGTTGTATGGATTTATCCAACAGATACTAGCGTATTTGTATTAACTGCAAATTTTTAATTGAAGTAGAGGATTATGCTAATTATACAGAACAATCATAACAGATTATTTGAATTAAAGCACCCACTGTGTACCATTGATCATTTATTTCTTTTATAGACATTTTATTTTTTTATTTTATTGCTAGTTAGCTGCTCTGAAACCACTTCCAAGGGGTTTTTAGAAGTGCACATGTTTGTTGATATCTACTGATTTTGTACTGTCGACAGTAAGCACTGAGCTGAGCATACATATTGTAAACATTGTACAATAACCTGTTAGAGTATACCTATTCCAGATCACCAGAAAGACATGAAAACATTCCTACAATGTCATACGCCTGCATCTTATTATGTGAGGACATGCAGGCCCTTTTTATTTTGTTTTATCTGGTCACCATAACAAGAACCTCAATGTGGATGTGAAACAGAATGAAACCATTAATACTGCATAATAAACTGGTCAGTGAAGTAAAACTTTCCCCTAAAAACTGGGAGGTTGTGAGAAGAGACACTTTTATTCTTTTGATAAGGAGCCCCCGTACTCGCCTATCACCCACTTGACTGGACAGGCTCAACTTGTTTTACCGTTCATTGCATGCCAACAAAAGCACTCTTAAGAGGGGCATTTACAGTAAAACAGGCTTGTTGTTGCATTTTATGCTGATTATATGGCTGTATATCGTCAGTGAGCTCAGCAGGAACTAAGTAACATGACTACAGCTACACCAGCCTACATCAGTTAAAAACCAAAACTGTAGCTATGCATTTAAATCTTGCCTTAGACAGAGGATGTATGCACAACAACAGGACTGTACTCACATTTGAACTGATGACATCAGAGGCAACAACTTGAAGAAGTACATAAGATCAGAAGGAGTAGTGAATCTGCTGACTGTCCTTACTTCCTCCACACTTGCACTGTGAGTGTACCCACATGACAATACATGTTGCATGTTGGTTTTAGTATCTAACTAATCTGCAAACAAATGTGATTTTTGTCTATTATCACAGCTATTCTTGGACTTTTACCTAAGGCCTGAGCACTTTCTCATCCATTAATGAATGCAAATTTTTTTATGTGCTGTTTTTATACACTAAATAACTGCAACCTCACTGAGAACTGCTGTGAATTTTTGCCCTCCAAACTTAGCCCAACCTCCCTCACCTGACAGAGCTAGACCTGAGTGACAACAGCCTGAAGGATCAGGGGTTACTGCTGTTGTTGCCATAAATCTGTTGAATTATATACAATCCACTTGCTAATTTGAAGGACCGGATAATAAAAGAGCTTTATATTTTCCTTTTTTAGATTACATAAGTGTGAACTGGAAGGAGACTGCTGGGGACTAAGGAGTCAGCACACAGCAGCTGGATACATTAAGGTGAAGTAACTCCGGTTCAGTGGACACAAAAATAATCAATTGGCTTATATTAATGTAATGAAACAGCTCTACATGGATTTTTAATTTTATGAAGTAATGGGCTATTATTCTTAGTAAAATAAGCATCAGCTCAGTGTAGCCTATCATTTTAAATTTGTGGGACAGCACAAGATAATAAAGACTGAACATATTGTCATCCACAGGTTAAACGTGGGCAATCTCTAAAATTGCTGCGCTGATTTTGCCCCAGTCCTTGGCTCTGACAACTCTTGCCAGAAAGAGCTTGATCTGAGTGGAAACAACCTGCAAGACTCAGAGTTGAAGCTGCTCCCTGCAGGGCTGGGAAGTCCACACTGTAAACTGGAGGCATTGAGGTGAGCTGGCTTTACATTATCTTTAGCATAACATTATCTTTACCTCAGTAGTGCATGTAACTAGTTACCCTTAATAATAATCATCATAGAAATGTAATAATAAGACTTATGAGGGTTTGTCTTTTTAAACTATGTAAACCTCATCTCTATGTAATACAACAAGGCAAACAATTTATTTTTGCATGGACAGACGCTGTCCTTCTGAGTCACTGAGAAAGGCTACACTTATTTGGCATCAGCGCTGAGCTCCAACCCACCTACCCTGAGGCAACTGGACCTCAGCTACAATTAGCTGCAGGACTCTGGAGTAAAGGTGATATCTGTTCATTGGGATAACCTGCTCTGTGAAGTACAGAAACTCAGGTAAAACATGTGGCTTAGTTAGCCTTCATGGTTCTTGGGAATAAACCATATTTGTTCAATCCTATTAACAATACATTAAAGAAAAAAGTAAATACTGTACAGTCAAGAAAATCCTGAAATAAAGAACGTGAAAAAAATTATTACTTAATCACATGGCTTCTTAAGATGAATGTTTCTTAAAATATGAAAAAAGTCTTGTGGTTCACAGTTTCATTTAATGATTGAGTTCCCTTTAGTAACTGTTTTAGCTTGTTTCAGAGCAGAAGCACATGCAATGCAAACATTATAAACAGCATGGAATAAAAAGCACAATAGCTTGAGGGAGCAGGGTTCAACATGGTCACATGCTCTACAGTGGATTAAATCGAATTTTACGTATGTGTAACATACTGTAAATGACTATAAAACTTAATTTCAGTGTGTCTATTAATTATTACTGTTTCTTATATGTCCCCCAGTCTACAGTGTGGACCATGACGCAGATGGCCACTTGAAATCATACAGAAAAACTGAGGAATCTGTAATCTGAGCTGAAAAGTATTCACAAAAGCTTATGTAAATGGTCAGGCTATGTAATTTTCTGTTGCTCTAACAGAGTTGTAGGAACGTTTTAAATAGAAATGATTCTGATTATTAAGAAATTATTATATCAATTTAGATTGTATTTTTAAATTCCTCTGTTTCAACATTTAATCAAGCCTCGACTAGAATCTATGAATCGACAAAGCAAAATCTATGTAGGATAGGTATTGTTCTACTTCTTCCATTTGTCACCTGAGTTTAGTTTTAGTTTAGTTTTGGTTGTGTGCATACAAATATGCATGCTCTTGGAGCCTTTTCGTTTGTATCTGGTTAGACATGTTGTACTGTCATTTGTCTAACAGATGGCAGGATAGAGATCTATTTAAAATTGTCTGACTCGTGTGTGGATTATTTCTTTCTTTCTTTTGTTCTTTCTTTCTTTCTTTTTTCTTGTCTGTCAGTCCTCTTCGACCTTCCCAAACTGGATTACCAACTGTGGGCAACAAAAAGTTCTGGGACCACAGTGTATCAGTTTGTGTTTCATTGATTGCAATTTGTTTGTTAAAACTATATGCACCACAAATGCACATTGAATCTGAAATGATGGGGGTCTTATACATAGCTTAATGTTGAGGCCAGACTTTCTAGAGGGCCCTGAGTTAAAATCTAATTTTAATGGCCATTATTATTTTAGTTTCTACCGTGCTTCTCACTACATAAATTTTGTCCTTATTACATACACAATGCTCACAGAGTGGGACAAAACTGGGAAAACAGGGGGGCCACATTAACCCAGTAGCGGGTTAATGTGGCCCTGGACCTCATTATAATTATTAAATAAAAACAGTGATAAAAAAGGATCACTGAACATCTTGTACAGATGCATGTACACTGACATTTGACACAAACACAGCTGCCAAGTCTCTCTTCCTGTACAACAGGGAAAGCAGGTGATGTGGGTCAGGGTGAGACAACAAGTGTCTCCCAGGTGCTCTATCACCAAGACCTCACCCAACGCCACTACTTGGAGGTGGAGTGGTGAGGACGCTGGGTGAATGTTACCGTGGCAATGAGGGGGATTCGTCGAAGGGCAGGTTCTTACCTCTGTAGGTTTGGCTACACAGACCAGTCCTGGAGTCTGTACTGCTCTGAGATCCTCAGAGCAGTACAGACTCCAGGACTGGTCGTAGTAGTGTAGTGATCCACTACAACATTAAGAACGACCACCAGTCTGTGGAGATACCAGCACCTCTGTCCCACAGGGTCGGAGTCTATCTGGACTGGCTGGGTGGCACCATGTCTTTCTACAACATCTCCTCTCAGTCACCATCAGTCACCCTCATACGTACTACAGCACTTTCACTGAGCCACTCTACACCAGGTTTGGCTTGGAGTAGGATGACTGCTCTTTAATAATTTGTACAGTAGATGACATGCCACAACTAATCTCACAATCTCACCTGGAAGACAGTAAATATGAAGATATGGGCATTGAAAAAAACATTAATGCAAATTTGGTAACCTTTTTTTAATTTAATAGGTTTCTCTTAAACATCCAACTTTCATGTTCGCAATCTTAGCTCATCAGGTTTAGCATGCTTAAATTTGCTAATTAGCACTACACAGATAGTATAGCTGAGGCTGATGTGGGACAAAAATGTCCAAATTTCATGGCAATCCATCCAATTGTTTTCAAATTCTTTCCCTCATAAACCCCACATGTCAACCTCATGGTGGCACTAGTGGAAAAGTCCAGGGTTCACCAAAGCCATTCGGAGACATTATCTGGGAACCATGAATATCTACACAAAAATTTAGTGCCAATCTATCAAGCAAATGAAGAGACTGGATGAGTGAAAAGTTTGAGCTGCTTGTGGCAGCATTTGAAAATGTATGGGATCATGAAATTCACAAGGATTCATCCTCTGGACACCGTGAATATCTGCAACAAATTCCGTAGCAAACATTGCAACAGTTGTTGAGACATTTCACACAAAAAAAAAAAGAAAACGTCCCTGATGGTACTTAGTAGCAACAGTTGGGATCGCTAAAGTCAGTTGGATTCTTCCTCTGGGGAACATGAATATCTGTACAAAAAAGGAGCTGGAAGTTTTATTTGTCTGTGGATTTTAGAGAAAATTTCTTCCCAACTAAACAGTGAATACTTGTAATTTGCATGTAAAATATTGTGAGTTCAGTCAAAGTTTGGCTTCAACAACACAGCAGGTATTTCTTGTTTGACTTAGCCTTGAAATGTTGTTTGTCTTGATAGGTGTAGCCAGATGGAAAAAGCCAGAGAGACAAGCCAGTAAACACTAACACTTTCACAACTGCAGCATTTAAGCCTAGCAGTGTTAAAATGCTGCAGTTGTGAAAGTTGTGTGACATACTTTGTAAGAAAGAAAAAGAAGGTACTTAAGAGGAATGTGAGAAGTCACTGTCTGACTGGGTCTGACTGGGTCTGTTCAGACTTTCCAACTCAGTCTGGCATGAAAGGAAGTGACAGCATTTATCGTAAACATGAATGCTGTGTGGTAGTTTAGTCAGTGGGAAAATATGCTGCTTCTGTTGTGGAATTTGAACTGGGATACAAGGTTCATCCAAAATGAAAGCAAGTGTTTGGAGAAAGAAATTATTGACTTTTAATAATTGGATAGATTAATGGAATTTTAAACTTTTTTCTTGGGAAAGTGAATGAAGGTTGAAATGTCTGCTTTCTTTTATTTGTAAGGTTGAGTTGTGAACTACAGCTTTCATTTAACATTCAATGAAGTTATATTGTTGTGCCTGCTTAGGGTTGAATAAAAGATAACTTTTCTTAGAAAAGACTAAAATGTCATTTTTTAAATTAGAAAATCAGGTCAAAATGTAAAGTCTGGTAGGATATTGTGGGGTCATCTTGGCATTTCTCTTAAGCTGCACAGAACAGTCTGAGGTAAAAATAAGAATAACATAAACCTTTCTTCTCTAGAATGTCTTCATTCTCTACTCTCTTTAATATAGGTATTTCAGACAAAAACAAATTAAGTCTTCTCTGAAGCTCTGGCTGTAATGTCTACCAATAAATTATTAATTTTTACTAGATCAAGTCTCACTTTAAAACTGTTCCTATGATATTGCTAGAAACAGCAGAGAGCAGTTTCTCCTTAAGGTACAGAGCATTATATTATTGCTGACAGAACACAATTTCATATAATGTACAAATTATGGAAGGTACAAGGTACCATATATTCATATTGACTGTTGATCATCCTCTTCTTGTTTGTTCTCTTGTCATGTAAACCTCAGGAACAGACTGCACACAGATGAAGGCTCTCTCACCACAAGCATCTGGTGGGGTTTATGTAATCCACCCTCCCGGAGTCAACACCCCATTCAAGTTATCAGACATGACATGTCATCTACAGAGCAATTTGTAGATTTAACTGACAGTTCGCTAAACCCTGCCCCCTGCTATGCCTGAAGCTTTCCATTCTCACATGGCACACATACAGTTTACAATGGCAAATCTGAAATTTGTGAAATTCTGAAACAATAGGTCCTTGATTTCAGACAGTGGTAGACAAAATAACAGCACAGTAGTTTTCTGTTCTGCTCTGTAATATTTTACTTAAATAATATGCTTGACTGAAATCACTAAAGTCAGACAGTGCTACGAGAGCATGTATGTCACTTGTTCATTTTACACATAAGGTAATCTTTCTAAGCCTGAACAAGTGTAAAAACTCTGTCAGCTGGTTTTTTCTCAATGTATTTCCTGGACTACCTGCTCAGGTATACCGTGAGATGCAGGCAGACGGAGGCTAGATGGTGCTTCAGAGGCGCCGTGGAGGAGTGGTTTCCTTCAACAGGAAATGGACTGCATATAAAAATGGTTTTGTAAACCTGACATGTATATAACATTCTACACTGCAGTGTCAACTGATGTGTGTGTCATTATTAGTTATTATTAAGCCTAAGAGACTTTAAAAGTGGTTGTGTTTGTTGAGCAGTGTAAGGTTAAATCTAATTTGTGGTGACTGTGACATGCCATACAAAACACACTGTGAATATAAATATCCCATAACAGTCTTTGGTAAATACAAATGAAAATACAGAATTTACAGGATTACAATGTACTGTAAAGGTAACATTTTGCAATAATAAAGATGTTATTTTTCTTATGGACACTGACATGAAAAAGCCCCTCTTGTCACTTGCTCTCCTCCAGAATGTGGAGTGGAGAGACATAACAGACGGACATAAATTCTTTCTTTGTGCTCTGCTGCAAAGAGGACCACCGGGTCCATCTAAAGAAAGTTTTCTCTGTGACCAAGAATAAGACCAAGAATGGGATGGGCATCTGGCACACATAGAAAACTCTTAAACCTTACTCCATCAAGAACAGCAGAATGAAGATCAAGTCTGTGTGAAAGGAGTCCACCCATGTTTTACATGTTACATTTTAGCACACATTCCAAAAGGGACATGCAAAACTGCCTCTTTTTTTTTCTAGACAGGGCTTACCCTGTTTATTTCACACTTCTGGGTTGTTTCTGCCTTTCTAGACTGTTAATTCTTTCCAAATATCTTAATGTCAATGTCTAAGAAAAAGTAACAGTTGGAGAAGAGGAAATTTAAAATGGAAATTTAGCCACAAATCAGGTGGATATTTGTCGGTTGCTAATGATCAATGAGGTCATTATAGAGGGGATTTTTCTTTCTCTTTTGAAGCTTAGAGAATCACCTAAAACATCTGAAATAGGAATGATGGATGCTACTAAGTTTTTGTTATAGAATTCAATCAACTTTAGACGTCTGAAGTTTGAACAAACATGTCAAAAGCATTCAGGATGCTTGTGCTCAGTCATACATTGTTTTAACTTTTAGTATTTTACTTTGTTATTTTCAGTGTACTTTCAGTGTCCCTTTGCTGAGGGACTAATTAATTTAATTCATTTAATGCAACAAAGTCCACATAAAGTGCACAGTTTGTACAGACTTTCCAAAAGTGGTGCTTACAATTCACAAAGTGCATTTATTTAATTATGAAACATCTATGTCTAAACTAAACTAAACTATATGTTTGCCAATGTCAAATGGTTTTTATTCTCATTAAAAACACCATGTGATCTACACTGAGTGCACACAGAGTACGTTTATCCTCAAACTAATATTAAAGCCTTTTAAAAAAAAAGACTCCCTGTTTTACATAGTTATTCCAGTATGTTTTGCATACAGATTTTGCATATATACAAAATTTTAAAAACTGCAACAGCTCAGGATTAGATTTCCTGTTGATAATTTCCTGTTGCTTTGTTTGTGCGAGCGACCTATAAGTAGTCATGTGGTCCATTGTATTATTAGTATTGACTATACCCGTTTTAAACATTTAGTTGGGTCTAAACACCTAATTGGCATTTCCCAAGAGTAATTACTCTTGTAATGAACCTCGATGGGGAAAGTGCTGAAGTGAGACCAGATGCCAAAACTACGACAGTATTGGAATCTCCAATTAAGCCGTCTAGCTCCTGGCGATGTAACGCAGTTCGCTGGTTGGAACATTGCCAAAACAGATAGGAAGAACAAGGCAGCGGTATGTCACCAAGATGTTGTTTGCATAATTGAAGGCCATGAAAGATCGAGCTTTATTCAGGCTCAAAATGTCACTTTTCTGGGTCATGTGATCACACCAGAGAGCAAATCCCTCTAACCCAAAGGAGTTTAAACCATCCGTAACATCCCGAAACCTGAAACAAATAAATATATAATGAGTTATTTGGGTATGACATCCTATTGTTGACAGTGGATTCCAAATTATGCAGGTATTGAGGCACCATTAGCAGCTATTGCTCATGGCCAAGGCCTCACAGCAAATGACAAAGTTGAATGGACACCAGAAGCAAATAAATAAATATATAATGAGTTATTTGGGTATGACATCCTATTGTTGACAGTGGATTCCAAATTATGCAGGTATTGAGGCACCATTAGCAGCTATTGCTCATGGCCAAGGCCTCACAGCAAATGACAAAGTTGAATGGACACCAGAAGCATCTGATGCATTTGAAGGCCTAAAAACAGCGCTGCAAACCACACAGACATTAGGTTTGGTCGAGGCCATGGCACCCATTGAGACGACTGGGATGTGGGCTGCGAGGGGAAATCTGCATTCTCCTCCTTGTTCCACTAATTGTTGTCGTTCCCATCCTCCACTTCTCCTCTTCTCTCCCTGGTGGCTGGCAAGCCAGAGGGAAGGACATGATAACTTCACCAACAACGCTTCAGCCCCAGCCGACACACCACCCCAAGTTTCCCAATCACACCAAAGGGGAAAGAGAAATTCTCCTGAGCCTGACCAAGGGATTGAAGGGAAACATGTGGTATGAATATTTGGAAATGTCACTAATAATGGACTGCTGTTAATGATTGCCAGCTTGCCTCCTGCATAAGTAATCTGTGAAATATCATTGAAGTGTGTACTTATGAGGCCTTGATGTAGTCAAACCTGTAATGGCTTGCTATAACCCAGAGATCTGTACGCTCGCAAAAACATTATCTTGCATGTCCTATCCTTGGATGAGATTTGTATGATGTCTTGCATGCTAAACAGACCACAGACACTTTAAGATTAACGTTATTTGTACACCATGTTTCTATTGCTCTATTCTTACATATATCCCATAGATGATATGGTTAAAATTTTCTTTTTGTGTGAGCATAAAATGCTCAAGGGGGGGAAATGTAATGGAAAATTTTAATACTATTCACTTTTTCCTATTCACCTTTTATGCTGTATTTATATTAATCTATGGAATGCACTGATTACTCACCGTTCCGTTGACCTTCAGGGGTAAAACGATGCCAAGCAGACGGCTTTCATCCCTGCAGCTTCGATGGAACAAATCCTATGTTGTATGTCTTATATCTTTGAATGGTTACACAGGTTACCCTCCCTCCTGTACTCACTAAAGTGAATAAATGCCTAATAAGTTTTGTGCTTGTTGCTCATTGTCATACATTGCTCATTTCCATGCACTGCTCATTGCTTTGTGACCTTTGATCTCTGTATGCTTGAGACCGTCTGCAAATAATGAATTAAACTTACGGAAAGACAAGAGTTGACTCCTAGTACTATATGGAACAGAAAGAATTGGTACCTCACACGTTATCCATAATGTCATAATATGTGGGCAGCTGTGGCTCAGGAGGTAGAGTGGGTTGTCCCCTAACCGGAAGGTTGGTGGTTTGATCCACGGTTCCTCTAGCTCACATTTCTAAGTGCCCTTGGGCAAGATACTGAACCCCAAATTGCCCCTGATGTATCGTGTGTGAGAATGTGTGAATGTGCCAGTAGTGTAAAGTGCTTTGAGTGGTTGATAAGACTAAGAAAGCGCAATATAAGTGTAGTCTATTTACCATATGTCAATGTTATGATTATAGCCGTATGTCAGTTTATAGCTTGTTTCACTGGCCCCCAAAAATTTGATGAATCACAGCAAATACTACACACTTTTCTTAATGTTAAATAGTGTGATTCAGACTTGTTATATTGATTTGTATTATCTTAGACTGTAAACATATTTAGATTCAATCTTTACTATCTGTAGTTACTCACTTCTGAAATTTGCCTTTCTGTCCTGCTCAAAGTTTAAACTCCAGCACCCCCAGCCAAACTTGTTACACTGTA
>NW_024401426.1:0-5000 GCF_016859285.1 Xiphias gladius
AATATTCGTCAGTGCTCATTATTCCATGTGGGCTGACGGTGACAAAACACAGCTATACTGTTGGATGCCAGCTACAGGCCAGTATTCAGTGCAGCAACAGATTTACATCACGCAGCTTTCTATTGTTTTTATAACTTACTGCAGTGTAATAAGTGGATTCTGTGCTGTGCTCCTCTCCATCTGATGAAATCTGTCTTCACGGCCTCATCCCTTCCTCTGTTGTGCTCTTGTTGATCCTTGAAGTTCTCTCTCTCTCTCTCGTATCCATTAAAATTGTTGGTCAACGTCTTCTCTGTATTTTCCCACTCCTTTGGTATCCGTCGGGGTTTTTGTCCTTTCATGTCATGTCTTTCCATTCCCAAGATCTTTATTCTTCTAATGTGCTTTATCTCCTCTCCTCTCCTGGCCTTTGTACTGCTGTGTCCAAATCTGGGGAGGAGGCTTGAGAATGTGGCGTCTTGAATTCAGTCAGTGAGCAGGTCAATCTTTGTCATCATGGAAGCCCCGACCAACTCTCTCTCAGTTGACAACACCGCCAGATCACGGAGCATCTCCTGGCCCACGGTACACCTTAGCCAAGTATGTAGTCGGCGGCGCTAAACCACCACTCTCAGCTGCAGCTACTGACCGGGATGGTAGGGCCACCTGTAAGATCGCCTTCAATGGTGGGAGCGTCTTGGGATCAAGGAGCTTGAACACACTCAGGCAGAATTTTGGCTGACTGAATATTCTGGCCCGTTAAAAGTGGCGTACCAGCTCCTCTGAAAGGACCTCTTCTGAAGTCCAAAAGGTTTGGAAGGAAAATCCATATCTTTTACGTGCTTTGGACCTGTGTCTGTGTGTCCTGAATCTATCTCCTGTCTTTCCCTCGTCCCCCCTCCCTGGCTCCTCTGTGAAGCAGCAGTAAATGACAAGTTTTAGCTCTCTACTTTTATCTACCCACAACAGAACTCACAACAACTCTATCAACTGTCTCGTATGCTCTATGTTTTACTTAATGAACATATTTTCTCCCTTTTATATTTACATATGAATCACTCTCCACTTACAGAGTATTTTTGTGTCATTGTCCTATATAAGTGTACATTGCATAGCCTTCAAGCCTTGCCTTAGTGAATTAGCTAGCTTTCGTATTCGCTCCCTATGACTTTTGCATGCACCCTGTCAGATATGCCAAGGATGTGTTGCCAAAAACACTACAGGAGTTCAGAAAATACAGTAGCCACAATACAATGCTCAGCCAGAACAGCCGTGTCAACTCACTGCCATTATAAAATCATGTGCCACAGCCATATTCATTACAAAAAAAGCACATCCATGGCTACAGCCACGATCCCGACGACAGCATCGTCTCATGGCTATAGTCATGATTACAGTGATGATGAGGTAATATTTGACTTATTCTTTGAGAAGACAATAACTTCTGTATCCTTGACTACACTGCATTTCCTCCCTGAGCCAAGCCGGTGTTCCCGGTGAGCTGCGAACAGATATTTCAGCGAGTGACTCCTTAATATGTGCTTCTGTTCTTCGCTTGACATCAGGGAAACCTACAGGGAGACACAATGTTGTTTTCCACATGACCCAAATCGTTATCAATTTGCCTGAGAGATAAGATATGACCCAAAGAATATCAGCATTTACTTTGGAATGAGTTACAGCAACGGTCATTGCCATTTTTTAAATAGTTATACACCCATACTGTCAGGTGACCAGTCGGTCGTTTTATCAATACAGACATCAAACAACACTTTGAAATAGCTAGCCTCCTTTTTATTACGTACACACTTCTATCATTTAGCTGACAGGTCAGAAAGGTAAGGCTTGTAATGTAGGGTTGTTTTCATGTTTTCCAGGAATAGCATTAACATGTTCTTTTGGAAAGACTGTCTTTGGTCATTTGGTGGTGTCTTAAATGTGTACATGCAAAACAGGCCTTGCCTTTTAAATATTTCCCAATTCAAAGATATTCATTGAAAAGTGAATTCTATTCTTTCCTTTTTTTTTCAATAAAACGTCCACTTTTACAACAGGCTAGCCCGTTGTTCTTTGAACGCAGTGCATTGCAACGAGCGGTGTGAACCAAACACAAAAATGTGCGTCTTCATATAAGTGTTGCTAGGTGTATTCTTAATATGACGGATTTACTAGAAGACCCCAACGATTTCTGCCTGACTTTATTCGTGTTCAGGGAACTAAACAGGTTTACAGATAAGCATAGAAACCACAAAACCTCCTGAATTTGGAATGTAGTTCCGTAAGCGTCTGTTCATCCCAAAGAGCAGCCAGGCAAGTCGCTGCCGAGTTTAACGCAGCTTCCGCAGCGTTACACCAGATATGGATAATACTCACCACAGTCACATAAACTAGTTTTTTTTCTGGTGCGGCTTGTTCACAGACAGATCCCACTGTTAAAAAAAAGAGCACCGCAGTGGACAACATGTTCCCGTCTGTGTAACCGGAGGGCTAACCTATATGTGCCATCAGCAGATAAGTGACTGCTGTTTCCTACGTCGCCTGTCTGAGCTGCATCAAGTCAGCCATCGTTACCGTCGCCGCAACGAAATCGGAAGTTGAAGCATAAATGTAGCGTCCGACTTTAACAGAAAAAATTACAAGACTTAGGGTGATTTAAGCTTTCTAAGCGCGATCTGTAGGTTATTATTTTTAAAGCGTATATCTAATTTTCACCACCACTTGCCATTTTAACTCTTTAGCGCACATTTTATTTTGAAATAAAAAGCCTGCGTAACGCTGTCTGACCTGATACAGACAGGGAAAACGGAAGTGGTGAAACATCCAATTCGTGTCCGTCCTTGTCCACGGTTCTCTGCACTCCTCCATGCCCCTCTACTGAAAGGTGAAATATATTTGGAATTTGACCCATTCACAAGCTGCGACATAACCGAATAAAGCACTTTTCTATGTTGTTGCATCTGAAACGCAACACTGTCTGTATGAAGTAACTATTCACATTTCTTGTTGGATATTCAATAGAAGGATCAAAAAGAGTCAAGTACTAAAAGGAGACACGAAACAACTAGGAAAAAGACCCAACACCACAAAAAAGACGCTCAACCACAAGGAGACAGATAAGGGTTTAAAAGAGACACAAGACGTAAGAGACCCACAACAACCACAGTGACTACAAAGACTCAGAAAACGTCTACAAAGAAACACAAAACAAATACAAAGACATGCAAAACGACCAAGAGCCATTAAATGACGCAAAAAAACACAAAGATACACACAAGGACTAATAACAGAGACAAACTGACTAGGAAGACGCACAAAACAACTTAAAAGGTTGTTTGTCGTCGTTTTGTGTCTCTTTAAATCTGAGGGCCTTGCTTCTATGTACGAGCGGTGGAGAGGCCTTTTATATGTCTGAGCTCAGGGGCCAGTTATTTTATAATCTCTAGGCTATGTGGATTTACACATAGCTGTTATTTATTATTATTATTATTATTATTGTTACATATTACAAAATGTAAAGTTTTTTATTTGGCTGATTTAAACTGAATAAATAACTATTAATAATGCACAGTTGATTATTGCAGAGGGCTTCAAATTTGAGTCCAATACAATTGAACTAATTTTACAAATGTGCCCCCTTCTTAAAACTGTGTTCCAGTCTGCCGCCCCCTATTCAAAAGTTTCTGCCCCCCCGGCACACACACACACACACACACACACACACACACACACATTGGTCCACTAACAATTTAATGCTCCACTCACATTTTAGCATGAACCTTGTAGCTAAAACTAGGGCTTCTAAAACCGAAATGTTTTTGTGTTTTAACGCTCCCTTTAGTGACTGAACAGTTGCAGGAATTTACAATTTTCTCTTTCTTTGTTTGTTTTTCTTAAGGCGCCATAGAAAGTTTACACGAGAGACATCGTAGAGTAAAAAATGCGCACGCGTGTGTGTGTTTGTATACTTCTATCATTGTGAGGACCAGTATGAGTTCAGACCTTACGCAATGGGGACATTTGGGGAAAGTGAGGACATTGTGACAGGTCCTCACACCTCTGAAGGGCTGTTTGAGAGTCTTGGCTTGGTTTTAGTGTTGAGGTTAGAATCAGGTTTAGGTTAGGGTCAGGGTAAGGGGCTATGGAATGCATCATGTCAATGACGGGTCCCCACGAGTGTAGTAAAACAAGGATGTGTGTGTGTGTCTGCGCGCGCGCTCGAGTGCTTTGATGTTTGAGGCTTAATTGTGACGTGATGATTCTTTATGACGAATTCTGTTCTACAGTCAATTTCTCACCTGAGCAGAGACAGTGAACAGATCGAAAGAGACTTTCACCGAGAAAACTACGGAGAAATAACTGACGAGAAGAAAGTACCCCATTGTGTTTGAATGGATACTTCAGCGCTCGACATGGATAACAAGGTAAGAGGATTTAGACTTGAATCTCACACACACACACACTCTCTCACACACAAACACTCACACACACACAAACACACACACACACACACACACACACACACACACACACACACACACACACACACACAAACATACATACACAAGTTGAGCTCAACTTCAGTGGCTCTCGGAGAAAGTTTACCATCAGTTTACCTTTTGATGAAAAACTCTTATCAGAGATTTCTATGTCTGTCAGCTGTAACGTTATTTAAAATGAAGAGAAAGTGAATTATTCAATGTGAAGAGTTCTGATGGGTCAGATATTCTCTGCACGCTAATATCTGACAGTTAATTGTTCAAAGGCAACATTTGACATAAACACTTTCATTTGGACCATGAGCTTTTAGAATGCATCTAGTCACAGATTTCTGTCTGGTCTGTCTGATCGAAGACAGGCTGCAGAATGAATGAAGAGATGGTTTGTGGTTTGTGCACAGCACACATACCATGAGTGTTAATAAACTGTGTGGTCATGTAGATTTTTTTACTGTCCCATCACAATGGTGTATGAAAGATGCCTGGTTGCTAAAATCTGATTGTTCTTCTTTCTAGATTCCATCA
>NW_024401427.1:0-10098 GCF_016859285.1 Xiphias gladius
TCACCAAACTAAAATGTAAATCATAAACTTTCTTCAGACCTAGATCAAAGCCAGTTGTTAACTGCAGACTATGGCCGCTTTTACCCGTAAGATGTGACTTATTCATTTACCGCTACACTGGAGGCGGGTGGAGCGACAACTAGGTTTGCTCTTACTGTAGACTTAGCAGAGCAGCTGGGTCTAAGCGCTGCCACAGTTTAATGTGACCCTAATAGGTATAGTGTCAGGTGGAGCAAGGTTCAGCAGGACCCAGGAGAGCTGTTCATCATTATGGACAAGCGGCCTCTAGGCGGGGTCATGTTGAGGTAGATGTCAGTCAGAATCAAAAGCAATACGCTCGATGAGGGTTTTTTAGCACGTTCTTTATGGAATTAATTCACGCACTATTCCATCGCGGGGGGTAAATATTCGTCAGTGCTCATTATTCCATGTGGGCTGACGGTGACAAAACACAGCTATACTGTTGGATGCCAGCTACAGGCCAGTATTCAGTGCAGCAACAGATTTACATCACGCAGCTTTCTATTGTTTTTATAACTTACTGCAGTGTAATAAGTGGATTCTGTGCTGTGCTCCTCTCCATCTGATGAAATCTGTCTTCACGGCCTCATCCCTTCCTCTGTTGTGCTCTTGTTGATCCTTGAAGTTCTCTCTCTCTCTCTCGTATCCATTAAAATTGTTGGTCAACGTCTTCTCTGTATTTTCCCACTCCTTTGGTATCCGTCGGGGTTTTTGTCCTTTCATGTCATGTCTTTCCATTCCCAAGATCTTTATTCTTCTAATGTGCTTTATCTCCTCTCCTCTCCTGGCCTTTGTACTGCTGTGTCCAAATCTGGGGAGGAGGCTTGAGAGTGTGGCGTCTTGAATTCAGTCAGTGAGCAGGTCAATCTTTGTCATCATGGAAGCCCCGACCAACTCTCTCTCAGTTGACAACACCGCCAGATCACGGAGCATCTCCTGGCCCACGGTACACCTTAGCCAAGTATGTAGTCGTGGCTAAACCACCACTCGCAGCTGCAGCTACTGACCCGGGATGGTAAGGGCCACCTGTAGATCGCCTTCAATGGTGGGGCGTCTTGGGATCAAGGAGCTTGAACACACTCAGGCAGAATTTTGGCTGACTGAATATTCTGGCCCGTTAAAAGTGGCGTACCAGCTCCTCTGAAAGGACCTCTTCTGAAGTCCAAAAGGTTTGGAAGGAAAATCCATATCTTTTACGTGCTTTGGACCTGTGTCTGTGTGTCCTGAATCTATCTCCTGTCTTTCCCTCGTCCCCCCTCCCTGGCTCCTCTGTGAAGCAGCAGTAAATGACAAGTTTTAGCTCTCTACTTTTATCTACCCACAACAGAACTCACAACAACTCTATCAACTGTCTCGTATGCTCTATGTTTTACTTAATGAACATATTTTCTCCCTTTTATATTTACATATGAATCACTCTCCACTTACAGAGTATTTTTGTGTCATTGTCCTATATAAGTGTACATTGCATAGCCTTCAAGCCTTGCCTTAGTGAATTAGCTAGCTTTCGTATTCGCTCCCTATGACTTTTGCATGCACCCTGTCAGATATGCCAAGGATGTGTTGCCAAAACACTACAGGAGTTCAGAAAATACAGTAGCCACAACACAATGCTCAGCCAGAACAGCCGTGTCAACTCACTGCCATTATAAAATCATGTGCCACAGCCATATTCATTACAAAAAAAGCACATCCATGGCTACAGCCACGATCCCGACGACAGCATCGTCTCATGGCTATAGTCATGATTACAGTGACGATGAGGTAATATTTGACTTATTCTTTAATAATTTTTGTTTCTGTGAGTCAAAAAGGGCTTAAGATGAGTATTATTCTCTTTCACTACGACTAACTCTTCTTTGTCTCATTTTCTTGGCAGAGTCGGGCTTCCACACGTATTTCCCAAAGCAAAGACATCTGGATTGCCAGCTCCTTCACTTGCAGGGCTTGCAATGTTTCTCTCCTCAGCCACTAGAGGCCACTGGTGTTTTAGTCACAATCAACCCAACAAGTAACCTCTTGCATGCAAGACTTTGATTGTTTTGCAGCAGCCTGTATATGTTACTATTTACAATTATCAGTGGGTATAATCCAGTCATTGTAGTTTCAGTCCAAACCTATGGGTAAAGGTGTTTCTGGATGTTGCTCATTTTATAGCTGAGAACAAAGATTGAACAAACATGTCAGAAATGTATTCAACAACCATATTTAACAATAAATAACTGCATTAGGTAATGTGAGTGTAATACAGTGATTATGTCATCAATATAATAGTGAGACCTGGGTTAAATCCTAGCTTGGCACACTGTGTTCTCCACGAGGAACACATGAGCGTTGCTCAACTCTAAAATCACCATCATACTTTGCACAGAAACTAATCAGGTATATGAAATTCACTGGCCCTCACTTAACTGTTAGTCAAATGCAATCAAAGGAGGAATTGCAAAAATACACTAGTGCGCACTTAAGGTGGATGTGATGCTGTAATGCTAAGTTTTACTATAACTGACTCTCAGAGGAACAAACAACCTTTAAACCCTCCAGAAAGCTACAAAAACCATGTCAAATCTTGGCATAAAATATTTGTAATGGCAGGAGATGTCTGTATCAGCTTGCAGCGACCAGTTAATTTATATCTCACTGTTGCTCTGAGAAGACAGTAACTTCTGTATCCTTGACTACACTGCATTTCCTCCCTGAGCCAAGCCGGTGTTCCCGGTGAGCTGCGAACAGATATTTCAGCGAGTGACTCCTTATCGTGTGCTTCTGTTCTGCGCTTGACATCAGGGAAACCTACAAGGAGACACAATGTTGTTTTCCACATGACCCAAATTGTTATCAATTTGCCTGAGAGATAAGATATGACCTAAAGAATATCAGCATTTACTTTGGAATGAGTTACAGCAACGGTCATTGCCATTTTTTAAATAGTTATACACCCATACTGTCAGGTGACCAGTCGGTCGTTTTATCAATACAGACATCAAACAACACTTTGAAATAGCTGGCCTCCTTTTTATAACGTACACACTTCTATCATTTAGCTGACAGGTCAGACAGGTAAGGCTTGTAATGTAGGGTTGTCTTCATGTTTTCCAGGAATAACGTTAACATGGGAGTTCAGCAGAACACTTGCTGAGTTCCTCTCAATGTTCTTCTGGAAAGACTGTCTTTGGTCGTTTGGTGGTGTCTTAAATGTGTGCGTGCAAAACAGGTCTTGCCTTTTAAACATTTCCCGATTCATTCATTGAAAAGTGAATTCTATTCTTTTCTTCTTTTTTTTTCAATAAAACGTCCACTTCTACAACAGGTTAGCCCGTTGTTCTTCTAACGCAGTGCATTGCTAACGGTGTGAACCAAACACAAAATGTGCGTCTTCATATAAGTGTTGCTAGGTGTATTTATGTCGCCCAATTTACTAAAGACCCCAGCGATTTCTGCCTGACTTTATTCGTGTTCAGGGAACTAAACAGGTTTACAGATAAGCATAGAAACCACAAAACCTCCTGAATTTGGAATGTAGTTCCGTGGCGTCTGTTCATCCCAAGAGCAGCCAGGCAAATCGCTGCCGAGTTTAACGCAGCTTCGCAGCGTTACACCAGATATGGATAATACTCACCACAGTCACATAAACTAGTTTTTTTCTGGTGCGGCTTGTTCACAGACAGATCCCACTGTTAAAAAAGAGCACCGCAGTGGACAACATGTTCCCGTCTGTGTAACGGAGGCTAACCTATATGTGCCATCAGCAGATAAGTGACTGCTGTTTCCTCGTCGCCTGTCTGAGCTGCATCAAGTCAGCCATCGTTACCGTCGCCGCAGCGAAATCGGAAGTTGAAGCATAAATGTAGCGTCCGACTTTAACAGAAAAAATTGCACGACTGAGGGTGCTTAAAGCTTTCTAAGCGCCATCTGTAGGTTATTATTTTTAAAAGCGTATATCTAATTTTCACCCACACTTGCCATTTTAACTCTTTAGCGTGCATTTCATTCTGAAATAAACAGCCTGCGTATCGCTGTCTGACTTGATACAGACAGGAAAAGCGGAGAATGTGTTGAAACATCCGATTCGTGTCCGTCCTTGTCCGCGGTTCTCAAGACTCCTCCATGCCCCTCTACTGAAAGGTGAAATATATTTGGAATTTGACCCATTCACAAGCTGCGACATAACCGAATAAAGCACTTTTCTATGTTGTTACATCTGAAGCATAACACTGTCTGTATGAAGTAACTATTAGCATTTCTTGTTGGATATTCAATAGAAGGATCAAAAAGAGGCCCAAGTACTAAAAAGAACCACGAAACAACTAGAAAATGACCCAACACCACAAAAAAGGCGGCTCAACCACAAGGAGACAGATAAGGGTTCAAAAGAGACACAAGGCGTAAAGAGACCCACAACAACCACAGTGACTACAAAGACTCAGAAAACGTCTACAAAAGAAACACAAAACAAATACAAAGACATGCAAAACGACCAAGAGCCATTAAATGGCGCAAAAAAAGCCCAGAGGCGCAATGACCACAAGCGAATGCAAAAACAACCACAAGGAGGCGTACAATGATTAAAAAGAAAGCACAACAACTGAAAAAGAGACCCACGACAACAATGACTACAAAAGAGGCATAAAAGCGACCAACAACCATAAAGTGGCATAAAACAAACACAAAAGATACACACAAGGACTAATAACAGAGACAAACTGACTAGGAAGGCGCACAAAACAACTTAAAAAGGTTGTTTGTAAATCGTTTTAATGTCTCTTTAAATCTGAGGGCCTTGCTTCTATGTCTGGCGGTGGAGAGGCCTTTTATATGTCTGTGCTCAGGGGCCAGTTATTTTATAATCTCTAGGCTATGTGGATTTACAAATAGCTGTTATTTATTATTATTATTATTATTATTATTATTGTTAAATATTCCAAAATGTAAAGTTTTCTATTTGGCTGATTAAACTGAATAAATAACTATTAATAATGCACAGTTGATTATTGCAGGGCTTCAAATTTGAGTCAATACAATTGAACTAATTTTACAAATGTGCCCCTTCTTAAAACTGTCTTCCAGTCTGCCACCCCCCATTCAAAAGTTTCTGCCCCCCCCCGGCACACACACACACACACACACACACACACACAATTGGTCCACTAACAATTTAATGCTCCACTCACATTTTAGCATGAACCTTGTAGCTAAAACTAGGGCTTCTAAAACCGAAATGTTTTTGTGTTTTAACGCTCCCTTTAGTGACTGAACAGTTGCAGGAATTTACAATTTTCTCTTTCTTTGTTTTTTTTTCTTAAGGCGCCATAGAAAGTTTACACGAGAGACATCGTAGAGTAAAAAATGCGCGCGTGTGTGTGTTTGTATACTTCTATCATTGTGAGGACCAGTTTGAGGTTAGACCTTACGCAATGGGGACATTTGGGGAAAGTGAGGACATTGTGACAGGTCCTCACACCTCTGAAGGGCTGCTTTAGAGTCTTGGCTTGGTTTTAGTGTTGAGGTTAGAATCAGGTTTAGGTTAGGGTCAGGGTAAGGGCTATGGAATGCATCATGTCAATGACGGGTCCCCACAGTGTAGTAAAACAAGGATGGGTGTGTGTGTCTGCGTGCGCGCTCGAGGGCTTTGATGTTTGAGGCTTAATTGTGACGTGATGATTCTTTATGACGAATTCTGTTCTACAGTCAATTTCTCACCTGAGCAGAGACAGTGAACAGATCGAAAGAGACTTTCACCGAGAAAACTACGGCGAAATAACTCACCAGAATAAAGTACCCCATTGTGTTTGAATGGATACTTCAGCGCTCCACATGGATAACAAGGTAAGAGGATTTAGACTTGAATCGCACACACACACACACACACACACACACACACACACACACACACACACAAACATACATACATAGACACACACACACACACACACACACACACACACACACACACACACACACAAACATACACACAAAAATAAATACATTCACAAGTTGAGCTCAACTTCAGCGGCTCTGGGAGAAAGTTTACCATCAGTTTACCTTTTGATGAAAAACTCTTATCAGAGATTTCTATGTCTGTCAGCTGTAACGTTATTTAAAATGAAGAGAAAGTGAATTATTCAATGTGAAGAGTTCTGTTGGGTCAAATATTATCTGCACTGTAATATCTGACAGTTAATTGTTCAAAGGCAACATTTGACATAAACGCTTTCATTTGGACCATGAGCTTTTAGAATGCATCTAGTCACAGATTTCTGTCTGGCCTGTCTGAACGCAGACAGGCTGCAGAATGAATGAAGAGATGGTTTGTGGTTTGCGCACAGCACCACGTACCATGAGTGTTAATAAACTGTGTGGTCATGTAGATTTTTTTACGGTCCCGTCACAGTGGTGTATAAAAGATGCCTGGTTGCTAAAATCTGATTGTTCTTCTTTCTAGATTCCATCAGATGAACTGGGAAAATTGAGGTGCAGCAACCTGGACGTTCCCCTGTTGATACCAGCCCGCTTGAGTCACTTGACAGCCAAGGATGTCTGGAAAGTGATTGGCAAAACGTTGCTGTTCAGACAAGGAGATGGACATCCAGGAATACGCTGAGGAGGATGACATTGAAGAATCTGTCAGCTTTATAACAGCGAGGCAGAGTTTAGACCTCTCAGCCCGTCTGGACACCCCAAGGGTTGCTGTCCAGGCGAGGACATGAGTGAGGAGGATCCTCTTGCTGAATCTGTCAGCTTTATAACAGCGAGGCAGAGTTTAGACCTCTCAGCCCATCTGGACACCCCAAAGGGTTGCTGTCCAGGCGAGGACATGAGTGAGGAGGATCCTCTTGCTGAATCTGTCAGCTTTATAACAGCGAGGCAGAGTCTAGACCTCTCAGCCCGTCTGGACACCCCAAGGGTTGCTGTCCAGGCGAGGACATAGTGAGGAGGATCCTTTTGCTGAATCTGTCAGCTTTATAACAGCGAGGCAGAGTTTAGACCTCTCAGCCCGTCTGGACACCCCAAGGGTTGCTGTCCAGGCGAGGACATGAGTGAGGAGGATCCTCTTGCTGAATCTGTCAGCTTTATAACAGCGAGGCAGAGTTTAGACCTCTCAGCCCGTCTGGACACCCCAAAGGTTGCTGTCCAGGCGAGGACATGAAGTGAGGAGGATCCTCTTGCTGAATCTGTCAGCTTTATAACAGCGAGGCAGAATTCAGGCGCTCTGCCAGCCCTGTAGAGCAGTTGCCACAGCGAGGCGACCTTTCTCACTGTGTTTCTCAGGGAGCTGGTGGAGCACATCGCCCGGCACGCAGGGACATCCATATGTGGCGTGGACTTTGGCGGAATGTTGACACGTCTGAGAGAGGATTGCGGGAGAAATAAGTTCAACTCTCCGCAGACTGTTGGAAAGATCCACTTCCCGTCTACAAGAAGCTTTGTCGGAAGTTTGGATCTCCATGACTGCGGGCTGCCATGGTGTCCAGGGGCGGGGCTTTTGAAAAGCTGTTGCCAAAATTTTAAAAGCGCAGCTGAAGAAGTCCAAAAAGCCCTTTCGACGGACCACCCTTCAAGGAAGCAAGCGCCCGCCATCATAAGGATGTTCTCTTCCGTGGCCAGGACTCTGAGGAAGCCCTTCACCTCCTGCACCAGCGGTGGATCACTGGATGACTAGTACGCCAAATATCCCGTGTCCAGTCTTTACCCCCAGTCATGATTGTTTCGTATTAATCTTGAAAATGAAAAACCAAATGAAAAATCATCGGATCATTTTTCAAGATTAATACACACTCTTAGAAAGAATGTGTTTGATAAAGTACCAGAAAGATTAGTTTGACAAAGTAGAGCTTAAGCTTCTTCTCTACTTTGTCAAACAAGTCTGATTTGTGCTAAAAAGAGCTTTTCTAACGACAAATGAAAAGAACACATCTCTTTTAAGAGTGAGGCAGCTGCAGTGGCTCTTTGTTGCCTCACAGGAAGGCGGCTGAGGTTTGGTTTACTCGGCCCTTTCTGTGAAGAGTTTGCATGTTCTCCCCGTGTTGACGTGGGTTTACTCCGGTGCTCGGTTTCCTCCCACATTCAAAAACATGCAGCTAAAACTCTAAATGTCCCACACATCTGCAACTGATTCTTCATGTGGACTGGAAATAAATTTAGCTAAAAATTAAAACTGACACATGGTTGTGACATCTCTTTTGCCATCATTTACTGTGAGAATTAGAACAGTATTCAAAGTATGCGGATGGAGGGCGAATGAATGGAAAACCCAACATGAAGCGTCTTAGTTAGATGTTGTTCCACCTTGAGCCTCCAAAAGCAGCTTCATTGCTTCATTGCTATGGAGGCATCTGCATTTGTTAGGATTTGCACTCATTTATTCAGGTTTTTCCTTCAATTTCTCACCCATCTGTAGTTTCTCTAGAAGCTTTGCAAAGTTGAAGGTAAAGCAGTGGGTTAGTTGCAGTAAATCTCATCAACCATTAGATGGTGGCAAATAGCTCATCATTGTTTCTGCACACTGTTCACGTTGTGACATACACAAGCTGAGCACAGAGCAGTTACGGTTTGGTGGCTGTGGATTAAGGAACATTGACTGCTATAGGTGAAGTAGTTTTGGCTCAAATCTGCTGATGCAGCAGTTCAGTGTTTTAGTTTTGGCCTAACAGATGACAAGGATGCAAAATAAAAACGTTCAATGAGGCAGTATATCATGTAAAACTGTGTTTCCGAGCATTAGGGGTCAAAGCCCAGTCAAATCCAGTGTTTCTTGCTGCCTCCAACAGTTAAATCAGTCAACCGAGGACCAACTCTTACCTAAACAGGGCTATCTTTTCCTTTAATAAAGTAAGATTCTCCCATCTTCTAAAACTCATGTCAGAAAATATAGCAACTATGTATTTTTTCATTGCATAAACGAGACCACATATTTGAAGTTAGTATTAGAATATTGGGTCAATAGCTACGTATTGGCTAAAACTGAAAAAACGTCTGTCCATCACAATGTCAGACAGAGACAAATGGGCGACAAGGTGTTTTCCACACAAAAGTGATGAAAGCTTAGATCAGGCTCTTGGTAAATTCAAAATCAGCCCTGTCCATACACAATGTGTCTGATTAAGAAATTATTCAAAAAGGCCCAAGATGGTTGCGGTTGAGTTGATATTCTAAGTGTCTTGGGCATCAGACTGCCATATTTGGAAATAAACATAACTTTAAAAACGTATGATGACCACGATCTGAACATGTCGAACTCCTGTTTCTTTCTATTGCATCTACCGCTTGACAGGATCTTGCTGTGTACCGAACAAGATGATCATACACAACAGTGTGTGTGTGTGTGTGTGTGTGTGTGTGTGTGTGTGTGTGTGTGTGTGTGTGTGTGTGTGTGTGTGTGTGTGTGTGTGTGTGTGTGTATGCACCAGAGCACTTTTCTCCAGATGTGGAGTATTAATGAAGTTCACCTTGTAACTGGGCGCTGGTCGAATGGTCCCATGTTCTCATCAGTCCTCACACTCCTGGGGCCTTGTGGGGGCATGATTGGGACAATTGTGGGTCTCTGTAGCCTTATGTTTTGTTTTACTTAAAATCTTCTCAGTTTGCTGCTGAAAACCGCATGGCGCCATGTTTGACCCACAATCCTGTCTCTACATGTTGATTTGGAAATACAATTCAAAACAATGGAGCAAGTACAAAGAATCACCAAACTAAAATGTAAATCATAAACTTTCTTCAGACCTAGATCAAAGCCAGTTGTTAACTGCAGACTATGGCCGCTTTTACCAGTAAGATGTGACTTATTCATTTACCGCTACACTGGGCGGGTGGAGCGACAACTAGGTTTGCTCTTACTGTAGACTTAGCAGAGCAGCTGGGTCTAGCGCTGCCACAGTTTAATGTGACCCTAATAGGTATAGTGTCAGGTGGAGCAAGGTTCAGCAGGACCCAGGAGAGCTGTTCATCATTATGGACAAGCGGCCTCTAGAGCGGGGTCATGTTGAGGTAGATGTCAGTCAGAATCAAAAGCAATACGCTCGATGAGGTTTTTAGCACGTTCTTTATGGAATTAATTCACGCACTATTCCATCGGGGGTA
>NW_024401428.1:0-1000 GCF_016859285.1 Xiphias gladius
AATAAAGCTAACTGACAAGCTAATTAAGCTAATTGACATGCTAATAAAGCTAACTGACAAGCTAATAAAGCTAACTGACAAGCTAATTAGGCTAAATGACAAGCTAATTAAGCTAACTGACAAGCTACATCTTACAAGATAATTACCCCAAAAAACAGACAAGGCATCTTATTTTTAAAAACATTAAACGGATTTAAAGCATTAATATTCTTACCTTTTCCATGTCAATGAACTGAACTGAGGTCAGTCGCTGGTACTTTCTGATTTTCTTCTCAGTTGGTGGTTGTATAGCCGTTAGCTAGCACTTTCTCTGTGTGACTAATGCCTCTCTCCCAGTACAAGTGAGAAATGGTGACGATTATTAGCGCCTATATATATATATGCTTTCCATAGCAACCAGAGAATCCTAACGTGATATCATCATCATCGTCAACGTAGGTGGCAGTATTTATTTATTTTACATTTTTACTTGAAAATTTCAATATGTCTTGCATTAATTTTACCAAGTACTTATTCAGTAATATTAAAATATTTGAATATACTTTTTTCTCCATGATATAGTTAGATTTGTTTCGTTTAGGAAAAATAACAGAAAAACGTTCAGAATTTATTTATTTATTTATTTTTATGGGTTGGGTTAAGCGCCAAAAGTAAAGGAACTGTGTATTTTCTTGTTTCATCTAAAAGTGGTTCATCTAATAACAAAAAACTTGCTGTTCTTCTGCTTTGTTGATTTCTTACTTTTATTCCAGCTGGCGGGAGCGCGCGGCGCGGTCACATAGCAAGGGACCAGACGTTCGAATGGCTTCTGTGGAGGAGGATTGTTTATGAGAGACATTAACTCCTACTCTCCGGTTCACCGGTGATATGAGTCGCTCAAAGAGAGAGTCTGAGGAAGTTTCAGCTTCACCGTTAAAAGGCACAATAGCCAAGCAGGTTAAAGGACGTGTATGAAATGGGAAATAAAATAAATAAAAATTATAAACTGAAAGTACGGACA
>NW_024401429.1:0-8252 GCF_016859285.1 Xiphias gladius
TCCATCCAGCTAACAAATTATTGTCTGTGTGTCAAAGCCTAATACAGTGTATCTTATTCCTCTTTGCCACGAGCTCCATTAGACCTTTTTAAAAACAATATATATTCGTGGTTCTTTGTCTTTGAGCATTCACATTTTGAGTCGTAACTACTGCTAGGGGTTGAGGACCTCAGACAGAGTCAGAAGCAAAAACTAATGGAGAAATGGACTAACGACGTTGGTTTTGTTCTTTTCATTATATTTGTTATTAATAATAATAATACAGTAATAATACAAGCCTCGTCCTTAAATTATAAAAACAGAGTGTGTTAGGCCGGAACAGGCTTCAAGAGGGCCTTTGGCACATGGAAATTCTTTTCACATATTAATATCTTTTCCATTAGTCATTATCAGTACAGTAATTGCAGCTGAAACTTATTGCCAGAAAACCAATAGCCTGTTCATGATGACAATTTGAACTCATAGCCAGAAAGTGTCAGATTTTGCTGAGGCCACAAACTACGCCCGAACACAACAACCAAATTCCTGATACCTGGTCAAAGGTTTAGGTTTAGGGTCAGGAGGCTGATCTCAAAAGCTCTTGTCAGCTACCTTGCTGCCCTGGAGAATAATACTAACTCATCTTGCAAAAAAGAACCCCAAAACGAAAAGTATTAGCATATGGGGCTTAAGTAATCATAAAGTAATATGCTCTTCCAACTTTTAACTTCTTTTCACATTTAATATAAAAGACGTATATTGAAAATGCATCAATAAGTAATGGTGTAAGTATTCCACCACATCTCTATAAGTTTCTTAAAGCATGTTATTAAACCTTTATAAAGACCCATATAGAAGAAAAGGCTTAAGAGGGTCTTCAGAAATGTTCCACCTCAACCATTTCTAGATCTGTTCTGCCACTAAGGACAGGCCAAAAATAGTACTTCCATAACTATTATTTATAAAGTCCATTTTATTTGCTTACATCTCTTCTTGGGAACAGATGAGAAGTTTTGTACAATAATAAGCAATAGTAAATTTATAGACCAGTTTTAGATTACTATTGCTGTTTTTCGATATTTGCTAAACATTTCCAAAGGTTAGGTGGGTTAGACCTTCCTAAAAGCTTTCTTTTCCTTCTTCTCTCTCTGCTCTCTTACTGAGTAATGATAATGTTTCTTTTATTTGAATCTCTACATTTACTTTAAATATTTTTTCAAAAATCCCTTCTAGGCCTATTGTACTGAGACATATAATAATGTTAGGATATCCATTAACATTGGTAAGTCTTCCATCATTACATATATATGGAACATAATTTGGAATAAAAGACTGTAAAGAAGGAACAGGGCTTCAAGAGAGGGCCTTTGGCAATATTGAAATTTCTTCTTTTCCATGGTTATTAATATCTTTCTTTCCATTAGTCATTATCATCGTAATAGTAAAGCGCAGTTGAAAACTCTATTGCCGCAGAAACTAATAGCATGTCTATGATATCAATTTTGAAAACTCATAGCCAGAAAGTACTAGTCAACAGATTTATTGGATAGCTTATTAAACCACGTGTCTGAACAATAACAACCACATTTGGATGCAATCTGGTCAAAGGGTTTAGGGTTTAGGTCAGGGAGGGCTGATTCCTCCTAAAAGCTCTTTTTGTTTCTGTTACTCCTGTGCGCCTTTTATTGAAATAATGATATCCTGTCTGCAAAAAAAGAACCCCAAAACGAAAAAGCATTAGCAGTATAAATTAAGTAATCATAAGGTATATGTGTCTTTCCAAACTCTTTAACTTCTTTATACATTTAATATAAAAGACGTATTCCAGACATGCATGCGAAAATACAGGAATATTAAAAATGCACACAAGTAATGGTAAGTATTCCAAAATCATCTCCCTCTATGTCTTCTAAAGATAAAAGTTATTTAAGTACCTTTTATAAAAGACCTTAAGAGAAGAAAAGGTTAAGAGGGTTCCCAGAAATGTTCCACTCAAATCATTTCTAGATCTGCCTGGTTTTTTATAATCACCACAGGCCAAAAATATACTTCTATAAATTCATTATTGGTGTTCTATTTTATTTTATTACATCCCAGTTTTGGGAACTGATGAGAAGTTTAAAATAATAAGAATTTATAAAACCAGTTTTAGATTACTATTGCTGTTTTCTTGATATTTGCCGAACATTTCCGGCAAGTAACAGTCAGTGGGGTTAGACCCTCCCAAAGCTTTTCTCTTCTTCTCACTCTTCACTGAGTAACAACACTTTTCTCTTTATTTGAATTCTACATTTGCTTTAAATATCTTTTCAAAAATCCTTCTAATTGTACTGAGACATATAATAATGTTAGGATATCCATTAACATTGGTAATAAGACTGAGTATTAGTGCAAAAGGTAACTATAGAGCTGGCAGCAGTATTAATATCAATAGAAACTTGGAATGGAGCAGTAGTGGCAGTAGTTGAGCTGTAGGCCTTTTTTTTAATGGCTTTATAATGAGGAAGGACTTTGAGAGGTTCTGCTCCTAAAGTCCTTTCCCTCCTAACAATTTATCTCTGCTGCATATGTTAATACAATGACTGAAAATTGTGCGTCATTTCAAGATATGGTTATTTTCTGTTTTCCTCAAATGTGTTTTTCCTTCTCCTGTTTATCAGGTTTGTCCTTTCTGTTTTCCGCAACCTCTTAGTGGGTCTTCACCCCCTGTTTGTGAACCAGTGTGTTAAGAGACTTTGGCTAATAATAGTGAATTAAGACAGTGAGCTTATATGAGCACTTGAAATGTTTGCTTCTGAGGTTGTGTATGGGCCCATTATGTTGAGTTTTCCATTTCAACAGTTTGCCTCATAGATTTGGCTGAAAGTAGCAATAATGGAAAATATTGAGTAATAATATTAGAATATTCAAAGGTGATCCAAAAGTAGTAAAGTATCAAAGGGTGGTGGTATGAGCAGTAGTATCAGTAGGATTAGAAGCACTTGTATCAGACGTATTAGTGGCATTTCAGCTTTAGTAGTAAAAAAGATCAGCGAAATAGAACTTTTTATTGACCACCATTGAAAAATTAATCTTTGACTCATCTGGCAATTGATCCCAACATCCACACACAGCACACATAACAACACAGGTCAACACAAAAGCATTCCACTGAGCTGCTGAAAGTCTACTTCTTATCTAACTTCCCAAACATGAACACGTCTTGTTGTGCACCTTAGCCTTGAACAATTTTGGGTTCTCCATCTGGTCTTCAAGTTTGTCCATCACCTCCGGGATACTCATGTGGGAACTCCTGTAAGTCTCTCTGCACTAGATCCTGCAAGTAAAGCAGAGGTTTGACCTCTGGCCTAGACTGGTCCATGAACAGACCATGTTCTGTCAAAGTCAAAACCAGCAACATTGTCTGACCGCAGAGTGACACAGATCCAGTCCACAGTTTTGACTAGTGGCGGTAACAAGTGTGTGTCATCATTCTGCTTGTTTAGTGATGAATGGTGTGTAACGGTGATGGAGATTGATATCAATTGGCCACTAGAAAAATAAATTTAGGGACGATAGTATTGTCATTCAAATATTCAATATTATATTTTTTGTGGGACAATGGGGTGATTTCAAAAATCAATTTTCTCCTGGTTTATAAAAGTGGTAGTATACACTCAATTTAATAAAAGCAGTACCAGCATGGGCATGTATCCCGTTTTTGTCTTTTAGCTGCCATGCTAATCATCGGTCTGAATAAGAATATCAAGTAATGATAGTTAGTTAAAATTTGGAGTTAGAGGTGAATTGTTAAGTCCATAATAACTTTTATTTCCATACAGTGTATCTAGGGAAGACCTTGGTAAGAAGTGATGGTGAAACTCGGTGATTATAGATTAGAGATCCTGTGTGGAGATCATGTTTTCATTTCTCGGTTCAATCAGTCGTAGGGAAGTTATGGCAATTTTTGTTTTTTGTAAGTAATCTTTATACTTTGATTTGTTTGAATTGCAGTCATCCAAAATGATCATCATGCTGTTGCTAATCAACATGTCATCACTATTTTTCTGCATTGTATTCTTTGTGTCACCTGTTTCTCAATAATCATTTTAAATCTAAATTATTGTGTATGGTTTTATTAAAATAATGTAAGTGTCACAACAAAATGCTATAAGTTCAAAAAACAACATTCATCATGACGTGTATTTCAAAACTATTGTCCTCCACATGCTTTTGATAACACCGCAGACAATCATTAACTGTAGCTGTAACAGCCTTGTTTCCCGTGTTAGATTTTTTTTCAATGTATTTAACAAAGACTCCAAACTAGCTTTTCTTTAAAGGGTCGAATTGTTATTTTCTTGATTTTGTTTAGTTTTCTCTGCGGCAGTGATAGAAGGATGAATAAAATGTCATCTTCATCTGATCACAGTAGAACTGATATTTCATTCAAATTCCATAGTACTCTGAAATTCTTGGGTCATGTGATACTAAGGGTTTATTGAAAGAAACCATTTGAATCTAGACTTTACCTCTTGGCAAAATTGTGACATCAAGGATAAAACATGACTACTGACTCTTTTTGTCATGTATAAGGCAAGTGCAGAGATCTTGTCGAAAAATCTAACAGGGTCTTCCTATAAGTCCTCTTGAAGGATAAGTGATCCAAATTCTATCAGTCTGAACAAAGGATACATGAGCAGCCCTTTACGAGAACACTCTCATCAGACCTCGCACTCTGTGGTGGAACCCTGTTAGTGAATGGGCGTCACTGCGGTCAGCTGCTCTTCAACCATCGAAACACCACAGTTTTACACAGAGCCTCAACTCAAGTGTAATAGTACTCCTGAGTAATGGGTTGATTTGTGTGTTCTCCAGTTACCATCTGGTCAGAGTGAATCCGTGTGAACTGTATGTGTAATTAACAAAAGCCTTTCGTAGAAAGATTTGTCTCCTCGTGACCTGTCATTTCTCCTTTTTCATCTCTCTGAGTATTGATAATACAAATAAGGAGAGAAGGGTCTTGTTTTTCAAGACAACACATTTGGATTATCAATGTCATTTCCATGCAGTCATGAACCTTCATTAAAAACAGCAAATGTCTCATTTTGCTCTCTGCTTCTGAGCATCCAGTCCATTCACTGGTTTAACTTTGATCTGTGCACAGCGTGCAAATATAAAAACTTTTGATTGCACGTATGGATGTTTGTCCTTAAATGAATATTTACCTAATTAGAATTACCTATACCTACTAGATGAATACACACACACACACAATTGAATGAGGGGGGATGAGATTACGTTGGAGAGTAGGAGGGAAAACTATATCAGGGGAAGAATTTTAAAAGAGTCCATCATCTCGTCAACTTTTTTTTTGCTCGTGGCATTGTTTTCTAATGCTGACTCGACCCAATAATACTTGCATCTGAAATTAATGCATTACCATTGGAGTACTTGATGATGCCAACACATAAGTGATGGGGTTTAAGAGATCCTTATGGTTTTTGTTCCTGACAACATTGGTTTAAACACCTCAACTTTAAGCAATAAACTAATAGGGGCGCAAGGCAACGGCACAAGTGGTTTCACAGGTTCAGACAAGCCCAGCCTAAGGCAGAGGTGGTGGTGTGAGTGGTGGGGTTTGGCTCTCTAGGGGCTGTCTGTGTGTTTATGTGAGGTGGAGAGAGAGACAGAGAGCAGTCATGAAATCCTATTTTACACCACTGTGGTTGAAGACTTCAGAGGCTGACACCAAATACAGACATGGTAGTCGTCTTCCCTGTTTGACAGATTCTAAGACTTTGTCTATGGCCTGATGGGGTTCACTAGCCATACCATCATTGGTATATTCTTCAAAAAGTGCAATGTTATATGTGGTGGCCGGCTTGTGCTGCCGTCAGTCATAGTTATGTAATATTTAAGGTTTGGGTGGGGTAAAAATTAATTGAATTGCAATCGTATTTTTATTATATGCAACAAAATAGAACACAACTAGATGTCACCAAGGAAAATGTGAGCAATTAAATCTCTCCACAGGTTATTTTATAACCTTGTTCGGAAGTTAATTCTTAACTGGAAATCGCCGTTTTGTAATCATATTTGTTGCACTGAGGTTTGCTGGGTATTTTCCATAGTCTATCTGACCTGTTGGTTTTAATAATACATAAAGATCAAATATATATGGAATTTAGGCTCATCTAACTATTACTGGGACTACCAGCACATTTAGATAATTTAACATCTTAGTGATATTACTGGGGTGACTTGTTGAATGCTGTTTTATGCTTGTAATAAAAATACATACACATGTCAGCTTAGCAGTGTGTGTTAGTAAATAAACAGAATATTTTTATATCATGTGGACTGTATTTAAAGAGCCCAAGAAGTTGCATTTGGGTTTTATTGAAAAAAAATTTGCTTTTTATTAATTAATCATTTTCTTTTTTTTGGTAGTAGCTAAATTTAAATATTCTGTAGTTTGTTTATCAATTTGGCACAGACAATTAGCAATATTGTATAGATAGTTTGGTTACATTCTAAACCCGTCCATGTTTTGTGATGACAGTTCAGCTGCACGCTCAGTGAACCGATCAGTTTACGACACTGAATTTAGTGGTGACAGGATCAGAGATGTTTCATGGTCTGCAGTACAGGTTCATCAGCAGCTGCCTCGAGTTTCTTTAAACTATGTTGGTCATTTTAACTCAGAGTTCACATCGGTATCAGACCTTTAAATTTTTTTTCCTGTACTAGATCCCAATTTCACAGTGAAAAGTCACACACTGTTTATGTCTTGAATTGAGAAGTTTATCAGCAATGTGTCACTAAATCAGCGCAAAATAACTGATCAGAACTGAAGGAAAATGAATCCTTTGCTCAAAGGCATGATCAATCATTCTCACCACACATCTCTATATGCCGAGAACTCCCCTGATCTACGCTGACGACACCACACACACCTTGCTCCTCGGGAATGCACGTCCTGGGCCTGCAGCTCACCAGCTTTTTTCCTGACTCACTGCACGGACTGAGTATTCTTGCAACCACTGAACAGCAATGCCTTGTTCCACAGCTAATCCTGTTGTCTTCGCTTCTAACCCAAACAGTCACTGTTAAGGGGTTCTCACTGAAGTTTCAGTCGCATTTCAAATATGTCCAGGCATCTGAGAACAATGGTGAATATCAAGCCACAGACAAAGTCAAAAATGTCGCATCTCTCTGTTGTTGCATTTATTTCAGCTAGATTGCTTCCTGGGCTTCACCAGCCGCAAAGACAGCTCTCCAGCCTTAATTGTTTCATTGAGTAGCAGGCATGTAAATGTACTGTTGACTAGGCTTTTCCAATCTGTTATCGAATTGCAGTTATGTTCATCTTGAAAAACATTTTAGAGATGGTGTTGATGATGCACACGTGATGATGACTGCAACCAGCGCCGGGCACACACAGCAAGAGCCACGCTCACAGCACAATCCTGAATAAAACTCAGCTCTAGCTGTAACCTTTATCCTTGAAACTGACAATGTCACTTGATCACACCTGGCTGTTGCCATTTACATCAGTAGCTTTGTGAACCCCAATTGTAGCATTATTTCAGTCAGTAATAAAATTTGTTGATTAACTCATTTCTATATATCCTCGAGATTTGTATTGTAATGGGAGACCATAAACTGAATGTATTGTTCAGAATCACAACTGATCCATTTTAATCAAAGTAAATTGATATAATCCACACTGCTGCCCAGCTTTCAACAGAATAGTGTCCTGGACAACACCTGTCGAAACACTTGATTGACTCAAACATTTATGTTCACACCTGCAGTGAAAGTCCTGTGAGCAGCTCAGGGTTCACATATCCAACACACACACTGCAAAGTAATTTTATTTCAGATCACTGCTGGCCAGTCAAAGAATAAAGAAGTTTTTGTTAAAACAAAATTTTTTTTCAAATTAAAATAATATTGATGAAAGACGAATGTAATTGTCATCTCGAGAAGAAGTAATCGTAATTAATACGACTAGTTCGTTACGATATGGAAAAGGTACTATTAATGCTTAAACTGTTTTAATGTTTTTAAAATAAGATGCCTTATCTGTTTTTTGGGGTAATTATCTTGTAAGATGTGTTTCTGTCAGTTAGCTTTAATTAGCTTGTTATTTGTTTCAATGAAATGTTGGTTGGTTAGTTGTTTTAGCTTTGTTAAGATGTTGGTTTGTTTAATTAGTTGTTAGCGGCTTATTAGCTTGCACCTAGCTTAATTAGGCTGCACACGCTAATTAAGCTAGTTAACAAGCT
>NW_024401430.1:0-17615 GCF_016859285.1 Xiphias gladius
TTTTCCACATCATCAGGAAGTGGACTGCAGTAGTAGCTAAGACACTCAACAAAGCGATGAATAGCCAACCGGTAGGCAAGGAGGAAGCGTGAAACTGCTACTATTTCAAACGATTAATTATATTGTTAAATTACATCATTTTGGTTTAAATTGTAAGTTTACAAATAAACAAGTTGGCATTAATCATACATGTCAAAATATCATATAGAAAGCATTCATAGTTTTACTCAGGATGTAAATGAAACAATCAAATCCATCCTATTGGATCAGCTGATTTTTAATGTAACCAGAAGGGGAAATTGTTTGGATTTATTCTAACTTTCGTTTCTGATTAGATTTTTTAAAAAATAAGACTATTTTTATGGGAAATTTTTACTATTAGGTGGTTTCTTGCATTCAGATTCTCCATCCATTAGAGCGGAGAGAAAAAATAACACATCATTAAGTATTTTAATCAATTTTTTTTTTATTATTTATTATTTACAAGTGCATTTGGAGTAGTAATCACCATTACAATATTGTTTTCACCGGAACATAGTTGGACTCTTAACACTTTTAAGTTAAGATTGTTTGGTCAAAGTACTGTTTTCTAATTTCAAGAATTAACTTTCACAATCAACCCAAATACCTCCTTTAGCAGCGCTGTAGACTGGTTGAACTGGCAGATGTGCAAGCTTCCACATCTGAGCTAGGTTTGAATCCTACAGCACCAATGGCACCTATTGCCTATATAAGGTTATAGTCAAGGATCAAGCAATGTACAGCCATGCTGGCTGCTCTGTGAGACTGACTCACAATGACCATGCTAACAAGCTGCTGTTTAGCAGGTATGATGTTTACCATGTTCACTATTTAGCATGTCAGTTCGCTAACATTTGCTAATTCGCACTAAACACAAACCACAACTGAGGATGATGGGAATGTTAAGTGTTCAACCAAACTCAAAGTATTTTTCTGAACATTGGAAATCGGAAAAGGATAATAAATCGATTTAGATTTTCTAATAAAAATATCTAAATCATGTTCTTGCTCATATTTATCTTTTACTGATTCTTCTTACTTTTCAGTTATTTTCTATTCCTGTTTCTTTGTTAGTAGACTTCTAATTAATTGTGCTGATGAAAGAAGAAAAAATTCATTACTAAAGAATTTATGCTGACGCTTTTGGCAAAGTTTTCCATAGATCCGATCTGTGTTGCAGGAGCATTGACTCAAAGGCTTTTAAATTAGACCGTCCCTAATTTCGAATTGTGTGTGACTGTTTCCACATCAAACCAAAACATCATTTACTTAATGACTAATATAATTGTTAAGTAAAACACAGTAAAAAGACACATTAAGATACAAATCACACTGAGTGTGAAAGCAGGTTGGCAGCAAAGCAAAGCACTAATAAAAGTGAATTACCAGTATGTTAATTACCCTTTGACAGTGGGTTCTCTAATGCAGTCGTAGTTAGGTCCTAAAGCAGAGCAGAAAAATGCAGACATGACTCCTGTAGGTATCTGTAGACCAGGAAGCTGACCTGATCACTGCTAATGCTCATCTTTACTCCTGTTAGACCGTGAGGTCAGCACACACACACCCGACCCTGACAAACAGAGAGAGAGAGAGAGAGAGATTCATCAGTGAAGGGAAACACTCACCATTAACACTGCTGCTCAATGAAGACGACACGGAGACACAAACAATGTGAGCAGAGCACAGTGAAGACAAGAATTTGTTTGAACATCAGAGCGTCAGCAGTTTTCATCAGCCTCAAATGAAGACTTTTTAAAAGCTTTTTAAATTTCAGCTAAGATAACAGGCCACTGCAGCGATTGTGGAAACGGAAAACCACTTCTGTAGTTTAAGGTTGACTGAGTAGGTTCGGTTGGAGCACAAACAGGCTGCTATTTTGACTTTTTCTTACAGATTTTAAAGCTGTGGCCTTTCCATTTGTATCTGAAAGTGGAATATTTGCAGTTATTCCTGAAGCTTTTTTTCCTTTCACAGCATTTGCTCAAAGCCAGCGACAAAAGCGGCTTGTTAGCTGTGGTGAGTTGAAACGGCATAAATGATGCGCACAGTGTTGTTTGGTTTGTCCTCTTGAGGTTAGAAGAATGTACATAAATTATTCCATGCTTCGCTATTTCTCTGTTGTTATCAGCACCCTTGAAAGCTATGCGCAAGGAGGTACTGCAGCTGCAAAGCAGTTACCCCCAAATAAAGATAAGATATATTGCCCTTTTCCTTGTTTTCGTTTCTTGTCCTGTCCCTGAGACAGGCAGGAGGCACCCTGCTTCTTAGATGAGATTGTGCAGCTATGCCGACATATGAACCACCCTATGGAAATAAAAGAGCGAGGTAGAGCGGCTGAGAAACTCAGAACGGGTTGGAGGGTGTAACTGAGCACTCTCTGTCCGTTCTCCTTGCAAGTATTTCTTAACCTCACCACTCTGTGTCCTGCCTCATTACTGTGCTTATATCTCTTTTAGGTTGTTTGAATCTGACTAACTTGGTCCTTCGGCGGATCCCAACACACCGAGGACTCCTGCAGGGCGGAACACCAGTTAAGACCGTGGCACGGCAGGCCGTGCTTAAGAGCTCGGCTAAAAAGACCTTCCGGGACTGGGCTTCAGCTCGCCAGTTGGAGTCTAAGGGTTGGACGGGAATCCAAGAGGAGGACTACAGTTTGGTGAGTGTTATTTTCATTAAAAGGAATGAAAGGAAAACACTGTGGTAGACTGTTAGAGAACGCGTGAAGAGCGGGTCTCAGAGAAAAACGGTAAAGAGTACACTGGTAGTACGGCTTTAGGCGTTAAAACAAAACACTGTGAATCCTAGGCACTGACAGGTAAAAAGAGGGACGGCGGACTTTCAGAAATTCAAGTAAAAAACAGTGACCACAGTTGTTTTCAAAAGAAGGGGAGTGAATGGATAGAGTATACCACTAGGTATTCTCTATCATGAAATAAAATTGGGAGCAAATAACAAACTGTTGTTGGAAGCACTAGGCAAGAATCCTTCTCCTCCTTGAGGTAGAAGCGAGGATACCACAACAGGATTTCTGTTATCTCAATTTAAGAAATATCAGTCATGAGAATACCCTAGGTATTGAAAAGACTGATCAAAACATTAAATGGGTAAAGGAAACAGTAAGCAGAGTCCATGAGAAGCCTTAACGTGTAAAGACTGGAAATATGTTGAAAAAACATGACCACCAATATACCAAACATCTCGATAAATGGATAAGAAAATTTGATTACGATGGAAGCCTAAATACACAAAGATTACAGTCTTACAAGAAGAAATACGGCGTGACGCACTAAAATGATAAAAGTCGTGTATGAAAAAACTAGGCTTTGAGGATACAGAATGCTACAGCTAAAAGATAGCAAAATGCAGAGAAGAGGGCCAGAGAGAAAAAGAGAGAGGAAGAACAAAAGAAAAAAGAGAGGAGGGAAGTCATGAGAGCAGCAAAAGAGAAAGAACAGGAAGTTATGTTTCACAGAACGGAAGATGATGAGTGTGTGAGTGACCAAGAGGAGGCCAGATGCCTAAGAGTAGAGAAAGAGGGAGGGAAAGAGACGAGGGAGCTAGTGGAGGACATGCATCAGGGCCACACCAAAAAAGACTTGACACTAAGGCACCAAAAGCAAAAACTGTACCCTGACATACCAGATGAACCTCCTCCTACCAGAATATAGCTCCTGGACCCAAGACACATGAGGGTCCACAAAAGGACCCAGGCCTGTCCGTGGTCTGGTCTAAGAACGAATAGGGAAGCTATTATCTACCACCTCCGTCAGCACCCCCATCTGATACTGTAGAAGAGTATTCGATGATTGAAGTTCCAAATCCACTAATGGGCCAAGACAATCAGCCAGCCCTGGCAATATTGGTGTATCGTACATGGACAACTGAAGGCGCAGAAAGAAAACGCAAAGTCACCCACACAAAAGAAGCATAACTCAGTTCTTAGAAGACTGGATGATCTGAGGCGATCATACCACCTCCAATGGTAATGAGTCAGCAGGCATGGATGACTGCTATGGGCATTGAATGGCACCACGTGAGGGAGGTGGAACCTAGGGATAGTCAGAGCCCCCTACTGACACGCAGAATTACAACATAGAATTGAAACAGCAAGAGGCAGAGCACGTTTTCAGAGAAAAGCCAACTACACAGAGATAGGCAAGTTTTAAACAAAAAGATGATAAGTCCATTTGATGACTACAGAGTCCAGGATGGCTAATGTTTCAAGAGCCCATAGCAGTTTAGAAGACAATGGTGATGATGTGGAGCATACAGACAGCAGTTGAAAAAATGCCCTACATGCAGGGGCAGGAAAGAGGAATACACGGATGGGTACAGAAACATCCAGGAAACTTGTCAACAGGACGTTGAGGAATATAAGTCATGGCATTACACGCAGAGAAAGTGACTAAAGGAAAAAGGACAAAAAGTCATCTGTAGAAACCTTCTATCAGGACGAGGGAGACAAAATATACTACCAAGGCTACGGGAGGGTAGTAGGCCAAAAGGCAGGGGAGGTTTAGGGGAGGTTTTAGAAGAGGTTTTAGAGGAGGATTTCTACAGATCGCGGCCGAGGTCGTGGTATAGATAAGCGCAGTATAAATAAGTGCTCTTGGATGGAATGCTGGAACTGTGGCAGAGAGAAGGTCATAGGGCACGTGAAATGCCCAGGTCACAGTAATTCATCAACATGACTAGATAATCCAGGAAATGAGTCTCCCTGAAATTTTGAGGAAGAACAGTGATGAGGAGGTGGAACTAAATTTGCAAGAGATTTTATCCCTTAATGACGCAAAACCAGAGATAACATTATTGATAAATGGGAAACCTGTTACATTCCTATGTGATTCTGGGAGCCTGCAGAACAACCTGCACAGAACCATTTCCAAATTACTTCCACCTAGTGACTGTGCAGTCAGTAAGATGTGCTAATGGATCGCTGATTCCACGCATTCACAATCAGAACCTGCTTAAGGAGATCCGTAAGGGCGATCGTCAATTGTCAATACTAATGCTCCCAGAATGTCCAGTAAATCTCCCAGGCCGAAATGGCCTACTGCAGCTGGAACTTGCATTGGTTCCGGCTAAAAAGAGGGACACATGGCCGTTGTGCGAAAAGAAGAATTGGCTCATGGAACATTTTTGTTCTCAGAGGGACAGGTCAGCCTTATTACTATTACTCACTACAGACATCCCTTAACAAAACACCCCAGAAAACAGGGACAGCTCTGATGGCAGAAGGGGAAATGCAATCAGAAAGTTGAAAAACATCGATGATTCATTGCATATCACGACAGGAAATGAAACGCACCTGACCAGACCCAGAGTACGCAGAAAGTTGGCTGCAGTTACCTTCTGCTACAGTCACAGTCAGTTATCTGTACCAGATGCAGAGAATGTACTGCAGTAGTGGCGTCACACTAACAGACAGAGTAGGGAAACTGCTCAGAATGTGGACGCCCACACATCTCTCTTGCATGAAAGGACAAACCAAAACTTCGAAAAGATTTGGGAAAAATAGTGCAGCAGGGCGAGTAAGAACTGATTTGACTGCAACATCTGTAAAACACTTCCTGGTACAGTGATCAACTGGTCTGACCAGGAAAGCCCTATCTGGACCATTCAAGTCCAAGAAGGAGTGCATCTACACTCCGATGCAAAAGACTCCAAAAATGAAAACTTAATGCTAACACAGGAAGAAGAAAGCCTGTTGAAGCAGCGTTCTAGGGTTGTATCAAAAAGGGTCCAATTGATGCTATTTAATAAAAGGATACTGCCAGTTCAAATCAGACCAAAAAGGAGTACAGAGACCATGTGTAAAAACAGTATCCTTAAAAACCAGATGCAAGTGAAGGCATAAACCAGTGATAATAACGATTAATTCATGCAGGAGGATAACAAGGTGATGATTCCCCCATGTAACACTCCTATATTCCCAGTCAAAGCAAGCACCATCTGTAGGATGGCGCATGGTACAAGATTACAAGCAGTAAACACGCAATAATCCAAAGATTCCCTTGTGTCCCAGATCCCACACTCTGGGAATACATTACACCAGATGCAAGGTTTTTCACTGTGGTAGATATCATAATGCCTTTTTTCTCCATAGCTCAATCGCTAAAGAGTATCAATTTTGGTTTGCATTTGTCAGTTTGGTGATGATATTAATACAACAGACTGCCGCCAAGGGTACTGTGAAAGTCCCACAATTTACTCGGGTACGAACGCCAGCATGGCTAAATTCACGCCCAGGAAGAGCCAAATCCTCATCTATAGATGACGTGTTGTTAGTCGATAAAAGAAACATGCAAACAGACACATTGGCACTGCTGAAACATCTGGCACAGGAGGGACAATAAAGTGAGCAAAATAAATTACAGATGTGCAAACGCTAAGTACTTAGGACACAATTTGAATGAAGGAGCGTAACTATAGTGGAAGACAGAAAGACTGCACCCTGCAAGCACCTAAACTCAAACAAAAAAGCAAATGATAACCTTCCTAGGCTTAACTAATTATTGTAGAAACTGGCAAATTAAATTTTTGCTGAAATAACATCACCATTGAGCAAATGATGTATGAGGAAGATCTCAAAATGATATCTCAGTTGAAGTAGACTGCAGGAAGAGATAGACAGCTTTCTGCACAATCAAGCGAAAAGAGGTTCAGCACAAAGGCCTTTACCAGATTACAACAAACCGCATATGCTGTAGATGGTAGACTGCAAGGTCATTTCATGACCAGTTCCCCAAGCAAGAGCAGCATGGTGACAAATTAAGACCAATAGCATATTTTCATCGAAGACTGTACAGTGTGGCCTGTGCACTCCCACACTGTGTGAAAGCAGTTATTGCTGCCCTCTTGTAGCTGTGTTAGTGCAATAGTACTGTTCCACCCACTATCATTAAAAAGTTCCTCATGCGGCTTCAGCACTATTACTGCAAACTAGTACACTTTCTGTCACCTACCGCCATTTGTCGTATGGCCACATTGCTCTCACAAGCACATCTGACAATAGAGCAATGTACAACGCTGAATCCTGCAACACTATACCACTCCCTGAGGATGGTGAAACACGATTGTCGTGGGCGCTTGCAGAGTATTCAGCAAAAAGCAGAGGTGGATTTGAAAGCACCACTGAAACAGTGAAATAGTGTTTGTAGATGGTCATTCAAAAAAGACAGCTTCGCAAACTAAAATAGGGTATGCGGGGTCAAGGACCTCCAAAACAGTACTGAAAACAGGGGCTCTACCTCACACTCTCTGCACGTTAAGAAAGGGAATTGAAGGTCTCTAACAGAAGCATGTGTTTATGAAAGGTCGAGAGGTCACTATCTATACAGACAGCTAGTATGCCTATGCAACTGTGCACACATTCGCCATAATACTGAAAACAGAGGTATGGTTACCTCAACAGGTAAACCAGTCACACACATGCAATGTTATTGAAAGAACTACTAAAAGCAGCACAACTACCCAAAACACTGGCATCTGTAAAATGCGCTGCACACATCAAGCAGGGAAAGATGTGCTGTCTCGCTTAGAAATGCACTACAGATAAAAAGTAAAGAAGCCGCAGAAAGCCACAACTATGGTGTAAACTGGCGAATCAACTCCTTTAACAACTGACACATCAGTGAGAAATGCAACAACAAAGTCCAGAAAATGAAAACAAGTGTGGATAAAAACGGAGCACAAAAACGCTAAGGACGCCTATGTATGACCAAACAATAAACCTATATTCACCAAAAAATCTCTACAATGGGTGAGTACTTTGAGCCATGGTGTAACACATGTCTCAACAGGGAGGATGGTAGGACAGATACACCAAATATATACAACCTATGGATTCGCTTTCCTATTCAAAATATTATTGCAGAGCATGTTTAACCTGTGCTAAATATAATCCACAAGGGAATTTGCGGTCTGACGACGAGGACAGTTCCCTGCACCACAATACCCGTTTCAAGTAATACACATGGATTTCATTGAGCTACACCAAAGTGAGGAAAGAAATTTTGTCTGGTAATAATAGATGCATTCTCAAAATGGATTGAATTATTTCCAACTAAACATCCTGATGCGCTTAACGGTAGCAAAGGTATTATAAAAACATTATTCCAAGATATGGAATACCTGGAGAGAATTTACAGCCGATAATGGAGCTCATTTTGTAAATCAGTTGATACGAAAAAATAGGCACTATGTTCCACATTGACCTAAAGAACCATTGCGCTATCATCCGCAAAGTGCAGGCTTTCAGGGAGAGAGAGCGTAATGGCACTATTAAGAACAGGTTAAAGAATGTATGGAAGAAACAGGCAGACCATGGACTAATGCTCAGATCTAGTGCAATTGTACATAAACATAACAAGTTCCGGAGGATTAACTCCATATGAAATTCATGCTTGACGACCGTACAGACTGCCACAATTTAAAAATGAATGGGAAACGGACACTGAAATGAATTTACGATTACATGCGCAAATGCTAGAAACAAAAAAAGAGAAAGTAACTGACGAAGATTCTGTCTTTTGCAGGTACCACAATTATGAAACCAGGCGATTGGGTGCTAATCAGAAGCATTAAAAGGAAGCATTGCGACTCGCCCAAGTGGGAAGTATCCATATCAAGTGTTATTGACAACTCCAACAGCATTAAAGATAGCGGAGAGAGATCCACCTGGGTCCACCGAACACACTGCAAACGCGTCATTGCGGCTGAGGACACTGAACAGAAATAGCGAGCAAAAAACTGACAATAGAGGACTTGATCACTAGGAGGTCAGGTAGACTCGAACTCAGAGAAGAAATTAGCAAGCCGCTAAATCTATAGGCAGTTACAGTCCCCAAGAATGACCGACCGGTGTTGTCAGACCGTGAAAGTTGGCTATTTCTCGCCAATATTTATAGTAGCGCATCCCTGGTATGGTATTTTTGGGGAACCTCCCGCCAAAAGCGCTAAATAGTACTGGAACAGTCAAAATCCAAACGGAAGCACTTCGCTTTATGCGAACGCTAAGAAAAGAAGGGCAGATGCCCATGTTAAAATCCCCCGACAGGAGCATTCAAATCCCTATGTATACCGACCAATTATATAGGTGGAACAACACCAGATCCTCAATTTCTGCTATAATTACAAAGAATGGCACAGCGGATTGGTGCTTCTATGATTTGCCCATGACTAGAGGCTTTACCACAAAACATCTGGCGGACATAATGCTTTATATTTGATAAACGTTACAAAACTAGTGGAAATGACTGGAGTAATATTATTTTTACTCTACAGATTCAACCTGACGCTTGAGAGAATTACTCACCAACATGATCGGAGAAAAACTTCTGTTCAAAACAAAAGAGATGTTAGCTCCAGACCCAACCTATATTGATGCTATAGGAGTACCAAGAGGAGTGCCTGATGAATACAAATTGGTTGGATCAGGTAGCTGCAGGTTTTAGTCTAGCGTCTTTTGGTGGTGTACTATAAACAAAAATGTTGACAGAATCAACTATGTCCATTATAATGTGCAGAAATTAGGCAATCTGACACAGCGAGGGTTTGAAGCAGTTCATCAGCAATTAGCAGCCACCTCCCTAATGGCGTTCCAGAACAGAATAGCCATTGACATGATTCTAGCCGAGAAAGGAGGAGTGTGTTCTGTGTTTGGGGAGCGATGTTATGCGTTCATTCCTATGCTTACCGCTGCAGATGGCAGTTTGTCTGTTGCAGTAGATGGATTACGGATCCTGAACAAGAAGATGAAGGAACACTCCGGCGTCGACACCTCCATGTGGGATGACTGGCTGAACATGTTTGGGAGATACAAGGCTCTGGTGTCCTCCATCTTAGTGTCACTTGCTGTTTTTACTGCTATTCTAACCCTCTGTGGATGTTGTTGTATTCCCTGTATTAGATCTCTCACTCAGCGACTCATCTTCACTGCAATAACACCTATGAAACAAGATTTCACACAAACGTATACTCTCCTGGGTCAGGAGTCACGTGAAGAAGATGCAGATGACGACAAAGATGAAGACCATCATCTTTCTGATTTGTTCCCCGATCCTGAGGACTATGGAAATGATGATGATGATGAGAGCTATGTCTAACTAAACTCTGAGTGTAAATGTATTTGTTCTCATGAAAATGATCTTACAGCTGAAAATCTACTGAAGTGGCTGTTAAAGTGATATGAGAAATGAGCAAATATGTGATAAACAGGAGGGAAATGTTAGAAGAATGTACATAAATTATCCCATGCTTCGCTATTTCTCTGTTGTTATCAGCACCCTTGAAAGTTAAGGCAAGGAGGTACTGCAGCTGCAGCTGGTGCTACCCCCAAATAAAGATAAGATATATTGCCCTTTTCCTTGTTTTCGTTTCTTGTCCTGTCTCCTTGAGACAGTGTGAGGCACCCTGCTTCTTAGATGAGATTGTGCAGCTATGCCGACATATGAACCACCCTATGGAAAATAATAAAAAGGCGAGGTGAACTGGCTGAGGAAACTCAGAAGCGGGTTGGAGATTGTAACTGAGCACTCTCTGTCCGTTCTCCTTGCAAGTATTGCTTCCCTCACCACTCTGTGTCCTGCCTCATTACTGTGCTTATATCTGTTTTAGGTTGTTTGAACCTGACAGTTTGTCTCCCTGATCGGGAGGCTGATCTTGAAGCTCTTGCCATCTGTAGAGTTTAAACCCACTGGCTGGAGCAGCCGCTCAGAGAGTTTATTAGATGCTCACGCTAGTAGGAATAATTCTCTCAAGATTTTCCTGAATCCTTTGCGAAAAAAATCAACCTTTACTTAATTCCTTCTCTTTTCCATTTCTGTGGGTTGGGTTTCCTAGAAAAAAACGTATTTTTTAATATCTGGCAGAAGCAGGCGGCCCGGTCATTGAAACATGGAATGATTTTATACCTTATGCCTGGAACATGTAATTGTCAACCCTACTCTCTGTGGTTTTGGTGCAATGCTCTTCAACAAGTAACAATGGATCCTTGGAAAACTTGGCAGAAGGTGAGAGAAGCCGTGGACAATTACTATTTAATCATGTGTTGTCTTGTCATCCCAGGATAGCAAATAATTTTTATGATAATATAATTATTGTCATCTGAAAGGGCAACTATAATACTCTTATGGCAAAAAGTGTTTGGATGTGGCCTAAACTGTGTATTAGATGAAAATATACCTCAGTTAGCAGTTTATTAGCTACACTGGACAAAACTAAATCGGTCTAATACAATGTTTATAACTATGGTGAAGTTTATTATGTTTGCTTTCGTTGAAACAGTTTTGGAGATGTGTTCATTTCAGCTTCATAGACATTTTGGGATTATAATATGAGGAGATGTTGAACTGCATTGTATTTATATTCAGAGTTTTTTATTATCTAGTCACTCTCACTGATGTAAATGGGGTGCAGCGGTGCAGAGCTTCAATTCAAGTCTATCAAATAAAAAAAACAAAACAGACACTTAACTGTTCTCATGTTTGACTCAACAAATGCTTCCTTAAGCAAGATGGCTGATATGTTTGGTCTTTTTGGCCTTCATTGGTATACAGTTTTTTTTATATGTACGATGGATGGGTATCTTGTGGAGAGAACGGCTGTACACATGAACAACGCATGGTGAGTTTTATTTGGCTCAGCAACTACAAAAAAATTTTAACATATTCTGTTTTACAAACTAGGAGTGTGGGGAGTTTTTACTATAGAATGTAGTTTCCAGTGTTTTTGGAGCTTAACCCATTCTGAGGACTGGAAGCCAGAATGTCTCAGATTCTGCTTTGGAACATTCTGGAATCTGACCTGTGATGTAATCATGGAATTGATGGAACAATTGATGGATCCAGTTTCATCCAGACACAAATCAGAAGACCAACCTGCTCAAGTGCCTGCGAGGACCGCGATGTCCACGGCACAAAAGTCAACTCCATGCTGAAATGGAAGTGCTTAAGAGCACCAGGGATCTGACCAGAGAGCAGGAAGATAGCGCTCCCGAGGAAATGTAGAGAGGCGGGAAATGGGATGTGGAGCGCAGACAAAGAGAAGATCTGGAAGAGCTTCAGAGTAGGAGAAAGAGAAAATGAGGAAAGAAAGAAGCTCAAAGACTGAAAATGCCAGAAAAGAAAGAGCTGTGAGGATGAGGAGAGTTGCAAGGCCGAACAGAGAGCTGAGGGAGAAAGAGACTGACAGAGCAAAGTAAGCCTGGAGATTACAACATCTGCTGAAAAGGGCTTCAGTGCAACCCGGGTGATGGCGGTGCAAGTATCTCCTCACAAGAGCTTGAATACCATGGGTGATCTGGAGGAAGAACAACAGAGGCGTGAGAGGGCTGACTTAGGTCACCTTTAAGTGCCTGGGCGTCTGCGGGGAAAAGTCATAGGCAAGAGTAGAGGAAAGCTCTGATCAACAACTGGGTTGGAGAGGAAAAAAACCAACTGTAGAGACTCTCCAGAGGACTTCCGCCCAACCGACTCCACCCGCTGCCCCACTGCTAGCATAAGCCTGAAGTCTAAAAAGCCTTGTCATTTGTATCCACACTTCTCAAATAGCATTTTTCTACCTATTCAGGGAAGCTATGTTTCTATGCTCTGCACCTCTTTGTTCTTTGAAAAAGAAGCAACATAATCCTCCAAGCTCCTGAGCGTGGCTGCAGAAGAGCCTGAAGTCTGGCCTCAGCAGCTCCTGACAAACGGGATGGGATCGGATGAGGAGGCCTCCAGGCTCAGAAGCTACAGAGAGCAGTTGGCCTCAAGGACAGATGCTGTAACCGTTAATAAGACAGAGTCAGCGATTACTGCATAGCCAGAAACGCATCCTCAAAAATCCGTCTTCTGAATGGATTGGATCCTCGAGACCCTCTGCTGAGACTCTTGTTATTAGTCTTCTGTATTGTCAACCTTCATTGTGCTGTGGTCTCTCGCCTGCTCCTTTTTCTCCCCTCTGTACCCCCTTTTCCCTCTCTAACCCCTTTCTCTCCCTATCTACCTTCTTCTTTACGTCCTCATGCCTGCTCCCCACTGGCTTCCTTTGTTTGCCTCCCCCCTCTCTGCCTTCTTCACCCCATCCTCCTTTTTCTCTCCCTTCCTTTTCTTCCCCCCTTTCTACCCCCTTGCTATTTCCCCCTCTACCCCCCCTTTTTCTCTCCCCTCTCTACCCCCCTTCTCTCCCCTCTCTTACCCCCCCTTTTCTCTCCCTCTCTACCCCCTTTTCCTCCCCTCTCTACCCCCCATATCTCCCCCTCTCTATCCCCGTTTTCTCTCCCCCCTCTCTACCCCCCCCCCCCTTTTCTCCTCTCTACCCCCTTTCTCTCCCCTCCCCCTCTACCCCCCTTTTCTCTCCCCTCTCTGCTAACCGGTGGGGAAAAAAATAAATATTGTAAATATTGTAAAGAAAGCCGGTCTAGACCTGCTCTGTGTGAACAGTGCCCTGAGATACTGTAACTACTGCTATGATATGAAATTGGTATAATAAAACCGTGCTGCACTGAAAACATTTCAACATACTTGTTATTAAATAGCTCAGATGTGGGTAAGTACACAAAAGTGATGGTCATGTCGTATTTCGGATAGCGGACGTGTGTGTGTTGATAAAAGCGGCCAGATACCGACTCTGAAACCGTTATTCAGAAAAGAAAACATCTGCTTGAACAGGCAGGGTGTTTCAAAGATGAAGGAAAAGAGACTTCAGAAAGTGATTCTCAAGTGCCCTGTCACTACTAGGCTCAGTAAGACATTTCCTCAACTCTGACCGGTAAATGTGTGTTGCCTCCTGACGTGTGGAGACTGGAAGCAGACTTCTCCTGTCAGGGGAGTCAAAATTCAAACATCTCAAGCTGTGCCTGGAGTCACACAGTCAGGGACAGGTGTTCCAAGTTATTTTGCAAGTCACAGCTAAGCCTCCAAGTCTTAGACATGGAAGTCACTGCTAATCCTAAGTCAAGTCCCAACCCAGTTAGAAATTCTGCCCCAAATTTGAAATATCAATTTGACATTTTTGGCACTAGAGAGAGAAGATGATGGTGGCGACACCAAAACTGACAATAAACCTTTAATGAAGCGATCACACTACAAAAAGTTCTGCAGAAGAAAACACTGTTTATTTTACAGATTTTTCCTGAATTATTGCGAACAAACAGCTTAAATGAAGTGTTAACACACGTTGAGAAGGTGTTTTTATTATTTTGGAAGACAAAATAAAAGCTTTTCTAAGCTGTATAAAACAAATTAAAATCATCTCAAACTTTAAACTTTACTGGTGTTTTGATAACTTTAGATTTAAAAGTTTAAATATATGAAAGTAATGGTAAAAACCTGTAGAAATTACAATCTAAATACAACATTTACTGATTCCGTTTTTGCTTGTAGAATTACAGTGCAAATCTTAAATGAAATATAACATTTTATATTTTTAACGACTGTACTGATTAACAGCTTGAAATGTTTCTTCAAATTCTCCTCGAAGAAATATAAGTTTTTAAGATTACTGTGAAATATCCTCGACTGAAAACAGTCTAGTGAAGAAATACAAAATAAACTAAAAAGATTTTCACTCTTTCAGCTTGAGCAGTCAGAGACTTGATTACAAATCAAGTACACACCACTACTGATACTTAAAACACTTTTTTATTTAATGTATTCAGATGTGAGTTTACAATATCAACCCAATGATTCTGGCGGTTCTTCAAAGCCCCCCAGGTGGAAGTGAAAAAACTAAAAGTGGCATATCTCCATGGGTCTGTCTCACAAAGTCTGTTGGGGGCTGACTGTCATGATGAGGTCATGATTTCACCTTTGGAAACAGGTGGAAAGCAACAAATCCTGGTGTTGAAGAGAAACACTAGGAAAGGAAGAAAGAAACACTTCAGTTTCACTGGAAAAGTCCTTTGAGAAAGTCGGATTTCTAGCATTCCTTTCAAAAAAGCTTAAACAAACTTTATTTAAATGGTCCGTACTGACATTTGCCATAATCAGCCATTCTGGCAATGTGAACTTAGCAATTTTAGCAATCCTGTCAGAAAAATATGAATCACCAAAAGAAGGAAGTGGTAGATTAACAACATGTCACTTTTCGCAGACGTATTATTATAGCAAGGTAAACACAGGTGTAGGTACACCAAAACCAAAACCAAAACCAAGCATCTAATAATCCTATTAACTGCTGCTGCGTTTACCCTGTTCCGACATGTTTGAGGGTCACGAGGGGCTTTCCCTCAATGTTCCCCGTGAATTAAAATTAGAATTAATGACGAAGCTGACGAGTCTTTGAAAAAGGTCTATTACCTCTTTGGTGTGCCGACTCAAAAGAAAAGGAGAAAGGTAAAAGTTACTACAAGCTTCTCTACTGTCGCCAGTGGAAATGTAAAACTACGTTGATCAGATCATTCAAGCAGCTTAAGATATCATACTTAATAATATACATATATTAATCACAATGTAAGCTTTAGGGAAATACTGGTTGAAATGGACTAATATCACAGTCTTATATACTGCAGATGATATTTACTAGTGATGGACTTGTCTCTCTTTGTCGGGTGCCTGTTCTCCCCCGTAAACCTTGTTCCCAATGCTTGATCTGAAAAAATGTTAACCCTGTTTTCTTATCATTAGCAGAGTATCAGTGTTGGAAAAGAATTGGCAAAATGAGCTCAGAAAGACCAGACAGCTACACATACATAATTATGTATGTGTGGTATATTTAGTTTTAGAGCCAAATATAACATCTCTCCAAAGACAAGAGATTCTACATCCTATAATATATATTTGTGTAGTTAAAGGGAAACAATTGTGCAACAAACAAAACAAGTTCATTTGTGATAACCTGCGTCTAGTGGTTTCGATGGAGGTGATCGCCATATCTGTTTACCTAACTTGTCCTGGGTTTAATTCTTTTACCTCACCATCCAGTGATTACATCTTGTCCTCCGGCTTCTTCAGCCTTCCCATCATCTCACAGGTCAAGGAGTTCTCCTGGCCCCGGCACATTAAGGGAACGCTTGAAGAAGATCAGTTTACAGATCTCGTGGAGACTCTACTGCATATGTAAAAATAGGTTGTATAAAAGCCTTTTTGTGGCTCAGAGGAGCTGAATCTGACATCTCAAGTGATATCAGTTGACTTCCAGTGTCGGTCGGGCTGAAGAAGACAAAAGTTCTTCCCCCCTTTTTCTCCCCCTCTCTACCTTCTTCACCCCCCCATCCCCTCCCTTTTTCTCTCCCCCTGCTTCCCTTTTCTTCCCCCCTTTCTACCCCCCCTTTCTCTCCCCCTCTCTACCCCCCCTTTTCTCTCCCCCTCTCTACCCCCCCTTTCTCTCCCCCTCTCTACCCCCCCTTTTCTCTCCCCCTCTCTACCCAGCCTTTTCTCTCCCCCTCTCTACCCCCCCCCTTTCTCTCCCCCTCTCTATCCCCCCCTTTTCTCTCCCCCTCTCTACCCAACCGGTCGAGGGGGAAAAAAATAAATATTGTAAATATTATTAGCAAGAAAGGCGGTCTAGACCTGCTCTGTGAACAGTGCCCTGAGATACTGTAACTTCTGCTATATGATATGATGGTATAATAAAACCGTGCTGCACTGAGAAGCATTTTAAGCTGTGACATTCGTAGCTCAGATCTTAGGTAAGAAATCACACAAAAGTGATGGTCATATCACGTGTTTTGGATAGCCGGACATTACGTAGTGTTGATAAAAGCGGCGAATGCCGACTGTGAAACCGTTATTCAGAAAAAGACAAAACATCTCTGCTTGAACAAGAGCAGGGTGTTCAAAGAATGAGAGGAAAAGAGGCTTAAGTGAGCAGCATTCTCCAAGTGCCACTAATCTGTCACTGCAGGCTCAGTAGACATTTCCCTCCAACTCCTGACCGGATGAAATGTATTATTTGCCTCTGACGTGTGGAACTGGAAGCGGACTTCTCTGTCAGGGGAGTCAAATTCAAACATCTCCAAGCTGTTGCAGAGTCACACAGTCCAGGGACAGTGTTTCCAGAAGTTATTTTGCAAGTCACAGCTAAGCCTCAGAGTCTTAGACATGAAGTCACTGCTTGAAATCTAAGTCAAGTCCAGCAGTTAGAAATTCTGCCCAAAGGAAATTTGAGACAAACAGCTTAAAATGAAGTGTTTAACCCACGTTGAAGGTGTTTTTATTATTTCAAGGAAGACAAAATGTAAACTTTTTCTAAACTGTTATAAAACAAATTAAAATCATCTCAAACTTTAAACTTGCAGTGTTTGTGTTTTTAGATTTAAGTTTAAATATGCTTCGTAAAAAAAAGTAATGGTAAAACCTGTAGAGAAGTACAATCTACAATACAACATTTACTGATTCCGTTTTGTAGAAGATTATAATTATGCCAAACTTTTAAATGAAATATAACATTTTATATTTTAACGACTGTACTGATTAACAGCAGAAATGTTTCTTCAAATTACCACCTGAAAATATAAGTTTTAAGATTACTGTAAAATATCCTCCCGACTGAAAACAGACTGAAGAGAAATACAAAATAAACTGATACATACACGGAATTTTACTTTCTTTTAAACGAAAATTGGGGTTTGGAAACTTATTTACAAATCAAGTACACACCACTACTGATAC
>NW_024401431.1:0-5000 GCF_016859285.1 Xiphias gladius
TTTAATAACTACAACTGTCAAAGCTGACGGTACTCTGTGTTCACATTGCCAGAATGGCTGATTATGGCAAATGTCAGTACGGACCATTTAAATAAAGTTTGTTTAAGCTTTTTTTAAAGGAATGCTAGAAATCCGACTTTCTAAGGACTTTCCAGTGAAACTTAGTGTTTCCTTCTTTCTTTTTTCCCCAGATGCACCAGGGATCCAGCTGATGACTGGCACTTTGGAGGAAGAGCTTCTTCATCTGCTACGTTGCACTGGCACTTCTGCTACAGATTCATTGACCTTTTGTGGTATGTTTTGATTTTACTGATCAATACAGTCTATAGTTAGGACTCTGAACTAAAAGACAAAAGTGCAATGTTTGTCCACATATATTATCAGAACTATACGCAGCCCCCAGGGGTCCGGAGAACATTGTGGAAAAAATTCTAAATCTGAATTGGAAAAGAGAAGCTTAAAAACAACAGACCACAACCCTCAGCTCAACAGCAGGATTTGTTGCTTTCTCCACCTGTTTCAAAGGTGAAATCATGACCTCATCATGACAGTCGCCCCAACAGACTAGACAGACCCATGGAGATATGCCACTTTTAGTTTTTCACTTCCACCTGGGGGGCTCTGAAGAACCGATTGTGAATAATTGGTTGATATTGTAAACTCACATCTGAATACATTAAATAAAAGTGTTTAAGTATCAGTAGTGGTGTGTACTTGATTTGTAATTAAGTTTCTAACCCCACCTTCGTTGAAACAGTGAAAACCTTGTAGATGTATCAGTTTATTTTGTATTTCTTCAGTATGTTTTCAGTTGAGGATATTTCACAGTAATCTTAAAACTTATATTTTCTGAGAATTTGAAGAAACATTTCTGCTGTTAATCAGTACAGTCGTTAAAATATAAAATGTTATATTTCATTTAAGGTTTGCACTGTAATTCTACAAAAACGGAATCAGTAAATGTTGTATTTAGATTGTACTTCTACAGGTTTTTACCATTACTTTACATATTTAAACTTTAAATCTAAACACAAACACCGCAAGTTTAAAGTTTGAGATGATTTTAATTTGTTTTTTACGGCTTAGAAAAGTTTTATTTTGTCTTCCAAAATAATAAAACACCTTCAACGTGTTAACACTTCATTTAAGCTGTTTGTTCGTAATAATTCAGGATAAATCTGTGAAATAACAGTGTTTCTCTGCAGAACTTTTAGTGTGATCGCTTCATTAAAGGTTTATTGTCAGTTTTGGTGTCGCCACCATCACCTCTCCTCTAGTGCCAAAATGTCAAATTGGATATTTCAAATTTTGGGCAGAATTTCTAACTGGGTTGGACTTGACTTAGGATTTCAGCAGTGACTTCATGTCTAAGACTTGAGGCTTAGCTGTGACTTGCAAAATAACTTGAACACCTGTCCCTGACTGTGTGACTTGCACAGCTTGAGATGTTTGAATTTGACTCCCCTGACAGAGAAGTCTGCTTCCAGTTCCACACGTCAGAGGCAACACACATTTACCGGTCAGAGTTGAGGAAATGTCTACTGAGCTCAGTAGTGACAGGACACTTGAGAATCACTTAAGCCTCTTTCCTCTCATCTTTGAACACCCTGCTCTGTTCAAGCAGATGTTTTGTCTTTTTCTGAATAACGGTTTCACAGTCGGCATTCGGCCGTTTTATCAACACACAATGTCCGTCATCCAAAATACGTGACATGACCATCACTTTTGTGTACTTACCCACATCTGAGCTATTTAATAACAAGTACAGCTGAAATGTTTTCAGTGCAGCACGGTTTTATTATACCACTTCATATCATAGCAGAAGTTACAGTATCTCAGGGCACTGTTCACACAGAGCAGGTCTAGACCGTCTTCTTTACAATATTTACAATATTTATTTTTTTCCCCCTCGACCGGTTGGGTAGAGAGGGGGAGAGAAAAGGGGGGGTAGAGAGGGGAGGAAAAGGGGGGGGAGAGAGGGAGAAAGGGGGTAGAGAGGGGAGAGAAAGGGGGGAGAGGGGAGAGAAAGGGGGGGGGGGAGGAAAGGGGGGTAGAGGGGGGAGAGAAAGGGGAAGAAAAGGAAGCAGGGGAGAGAAAAGGGAGGGGATGGGGGGGTGAAGAAGGTAGATAGGGGAGAGAAAGGGGGGTTAGAGAGGGGGAGAAAAAGGGGGGTACAGAGGGGGAGAAAAAGGGAGCAGGAGGAAAGAGACCACAGCACAATACAAGTTGACAATACAGAAGACTAATAACAAGAGTCTCAGCAGAGGGTCTCGAGGATCCAATCCATTCAGAAGATGGATTTTTTGAGGATGCGGTTTCTGGACATGCAGTAACCGTCGATCTGCTCCGACAAACGGCTACAGCATCTGTCCTTGGAGGCCAACTGCTCTCTGTAGCGCTCTCTGAGCCTGGAGGCCTCCCTCATCCTCTCCATCCGATCCTGCTTCTTGTCAGAGCTGAGGCCAGACTTCAGGCTCTTCTGCAGCCACGTCAGGAGCTTGGAGGATTTCGATGTTGCTTCTTTTTCAAAGAACAAAGAGGTGCAGAGCATAGAAAAACATGAAGCCCTGAATAGGTAGAAAAAATGCTATTTGAGAAGTGGATACAAATGAGATACATACTTTTAGACTTCAGGCTTGCGTTTTCAGCAGTGGGGCAGCGGGTGGAGTCGGTTGGGCGGAAGTCCTCCTGGAGAGTCTCACAGTTGGTTTTTTCCTCTCCAACCCAGTTGTTGATCAGAGTTTCTCTTCTACTCTGCTCATGACTCTTCCCCGCAGACGCCAGGCACTTAAAGGTGACCTTAAGCTCGGCCTCTTCACGCCTCCTCTGCTGCTCTTCCTCCAGATCACCGATGGTGTATCTGGGCCTTGTGAGGAGATACTTCTGTACCGCCATCACCTGGTTGCACTGAAGCCTCTCTTTCAGCAGATGTTGCATCTCCAGGGCCATTTGCTGATTGGCCCTCTTCTCCTCCTCAGCTCTCTGTTCGGCCTCTTGCATCTTCCTCTCCTCCTCAGCTCTTTCTTTCTGCATTTTCAGTCTTTCAGCTTCTCTTTCTCTTTCCTCGTTTTCTCTTCTCCGCCTCTGAAGCTCTTCCAGATCTTCTCTTTGTCTGCGCTCCATCTCCATTTCCCTCAGCTCTCTAAACATTTCCTTTCGGAGCGCTATCTTCCTCTGCTCTCTGGTCAGATCCCTGGTGCTCTTAAGAATCTCCATTTCAGCATGGAGTTGACTTTGGTGCCGTGACATCGTGTCCTCGTGCACTTGAGCAGGTTGGTCTTCTCTGACTTTGTGTCTGGATGAAACTGATCCATCAATTGTTCCATCAATTCCATGATTACATCACAGGTCAGATTCCAGAATGTTCAAAGCAGCAGAATCTGAGATATTCTGGCTTCCAGTCCCCAGAATGGGTTAAGCTCCAAAAACACTGGAAACTACATTTCCCATAGTAAAACTCCCCACACCTCTAGTGCGTAAAACAGAACATGTTAAAATTTTGTAGTTGCCGAGCCAAACACAACTCACCATGCGTTGTTCATGTCTACAGCTGTTTTATTTTTAAGGCCTCTCCACAAGATAACGATCCATCGTGCTATCAGCTAAAAACTCTACTGTGGCTACCACGAAGGCCAAAGACCAAACATATCAGCCATCTTGCTTTAAGGAAGCATTTGTTGAGTCAAACATGATGAACAGTTAAGCAATCTGTTTTGTTTTTATTTGATAGACTTGAATTGAAGCTCTGCACCTCGCTGCACCCCATTTACATCAGTGAGAGTGACTAGATAATAAAAAACTCTGAATATAACACAATGCAGTTCAACATCTCCTCATATTATAATCCCAAAAATATCTATGAAGCTGAATGAACACATCTCCAAAACTGTTTCAACGAAAGCAAACATAATAAACTTCACCAAGGTTATAACATTGTATTAGACTGATTTAGTTTTGCTCAGTGTAGCTAATAAACTGCTAACTGAGTGTATATTTTTCATCTAATACACAGTTTAGGCCACATCCAAACACTTTTTGCCATAAGAATATTATAGTTATTCCTTCAGATGACAATAATTAATATACTATCATAAAAATTAGTTTGTTATCCCGGGATGTCAAGACAATTAAGGATTAAAATAGTAATTGTCCACGGCTTCTCTCACCTTCTGCAAAAAGCCAATGATCCATTGTTACGTGTTGAAGAGTACATTAACTAAACTACAGAGAGTAGGGTTGTCAGATAATTACATGTTCCAGGTATACAGTATAAAATCATTCCATGTTTCCACGACTGGGCGTCTGTTTGCCAGATATTAAAAATACGTTTTTTTCTAGGTAGGAAACCCAACCCACAGAAATGGGAAAGAGAAGGAATTGGCAAAGGTTGATTTTTTTTTTGCAAGGGATTCAGAAAATCTTGAGAGAATTATTCCTACTAGCGTATATCTAATAAACTCTCTGAGCGGCTGCTCAGCCAGTGGGTTTTAAACTCTGGGTTGTGACATGCTGAGTCAAAGATCAGCTCTCCCGATCAGGGAGACAAACCGAATCAAGAGGACAAACCAAACAACACTTGCTGCATCATTTATGCCGTTTCAACTCACCACAGCTAACAAGCCGCTTTTGTCGCTGGCTTTGAGCAAATGCTGTGAAAGGAAAAATTGGAATAACTGCAAATGTTTCACTTTCAGATACAAATGGAAAGGCCACAGCTTTAAAATCTGTAAGAAAAAGTCAAAATAGCAGCGTGTTTGTGCTCCTACTCACTCAACCTACTCAGTCAACCTTAAACTACAGAAGTGGTTTTCCGTTTCCACAATCGCTGCAGTGGCCTGTTATCTTAGCTGAAATTTAAAAAGCTTTTAAAAAGTCTTCATTTGAGGCTGATGAAAACTGCTGACGCTCTGATGTTCAAACTAATTCTTGTCTTCACTGTGCTCTGCTCACATTGTTTGTGTCTCCGTGTCGTCTTCATTGAGCAGCAGTGTTAATGGTGA
>NW_024401432.1:0-61296 GCF_016859285.1 Xiphias gladius
TGGATAATCCTAGGAAATTACCACACAGTACCGTATGAAAACAACAGTCTTCGTTTAAATTAGGTCATTTGAAGGTATTTCTGCGACATTTTTCACTTTTTATGGAGATTTATACGTTTGTTTAACAGTCTAGAGATGTTATACAATTAGATTTTTTTTATTCTACTACATTTGCACCGTAAAAGCACAGAAAATATCAACAGTAAATATCTGGGAGGATTTTTTTGTTTGTTTTTTTAAATCTCATTAGTATAACTAAAGATTTTCTACTGTCATATACAGTGGGTTTCTTTTAAAACCATTTTTTACTACTTTTTTTTTTTTTTTTTTTACAGTGTACACAAAAGCCTATAGCAAGCAAACCATTATGTGAGGTATTTGCAGTACAAGTTTGTTCTAAACCCAGAAAGGAATGCCTTATAATGATATCTCAATAATAAAGAATTTCATATTTAATATTGTGTACAGGGAATGACCTGAACTGAAATAGGTTGTGTTCAGTCAGATTAAGTTACATTAACAGTGAACGGTAATGTTTCTACTGCCATGTTTGCATAAAACAGTTCACATCTGGACATGACATCCTATTACTGGACTCACCATTATCAAATTTAGCCAAATAGTTTAGCCATAATTCTACCGTATCATGTTGCATTGTAATTCATTTGGAAAAGAGACTATAGCGGAAACAGACGGTTAGTTCAGACATTCAGTGACGAAGAGACGAGATGATTTTTGTGACACAGTGGGAATTGTGTTTGCAAGATCTAACCATCTGCAAGACTGCTTTGGTTTGCTATAAGCTGTGTAAACTATTGATGTAGCCAACTGGATGTGTTGATGCACAAAAATGTGTGCATAAACAACACACGTTGAACCTTGGGTACCCATGGCTGAGTTATGTGGAATCAACGACAGAATTTTTCCAAAATAATCACGCAAACGCATGAGACTCTGTACACACTATAGTGACTTATTATTCTCCAGGGTTATGAGTTGCAAAGGACGTGGCATGTACACGCACATACCACCAAACACTGTTCTCTTTGAATCAAAATATATGAAATACAATAACAACATGTCAAGTGTGGCTAATTGTTAAAGATTCCTCAATGACAATATAGGGAGAAGTGGGATGATTGAACACCATCAGACTTTATCTTTGCTCAGGCTCTTATGTGTTTTGGAGGAACACCTGGAAAGTAGTTCACAAGAGGATCTGATCTCATCAGTCAAAAGAAGTGAACTCACCCGTTGACATAGAGGAACAGGCCCTGGTTTGTTTACACCTGCACATTCTGACAACATCCTGATGTTGCATCCTTCCATCCTTCCACTTCCATCATCTGCACGGTGACGAGAAAAACGTGTTCATGGCATTTTATGAAAATTGGCCCAGTCGCCATCTTTTTTCCTAAACTGTCAACGCCAAAGTCAGAAAAATTGATGCACTCAAACTACGTTTTCACTACACTACACAAGTGGTAAGAAATTTGACACCTTTTCCGGGACATTTAATACATTTCAGCATACTATGATCATTTTAAACAGAGAAAACGTGTATCAATCAATCTGTTTTTCAAAAAGGCCGTCAAAACTTGTCTTACTTGTGCCACCTCTGAATTCAACAAGTTCATCATTTTTGAACTGAGAAAGCTTTCAACGGGTTTAGGAAAATGAAGCGATGAACTAAGCATAAGAAAAGCATGAATTTAGGAGTTGTCTCATGATCATTGTCCAACTGAGACCACAGTCAGGTGTTCCGCTAGGATTTCCGGTCTGTTATCAGACATTTCTCTAGCAGGTCGGTTTTCCACAGTAGATCACTTCTACACTGGTTTAATTCTCCAGCAAAGGTCCATTTAACGGATGTTTTCCGATGCTTCAGATCTCCAAGAGTTTAGCATTATTTTTCATTGCAGGCCAAGTCCTGTCAAGTCCAAGTGCAAAGTGAGAAATTGATCCGGTCTGCTGAGTTTATGTGACCTTGGTCGCACATCACCTGTCTGTTACCATGACTATTACGGTCACACGTGCTTGGTGTGAGAGAGTAAGAGATTTTAATAAGTAGCTCTGTAAATTATTTAAAATGTCCAACTTTTGTTTCTACAGTAGATGTTTCCATATAGCTTAATGATGTGATATTTTACAAACTTTCTATATGATTCGTTCAATTACAGTTTACAAAGGCAATATTTTTGTACACTATAAAAGCCATAAGACATTCCCATCATCCTCAATTGTAGTTTGTGTTTAGTGCTAATTAGCAAATGTTAGCGAACTGACATGCTAAATAGTGAACATGGTAAACATCATACCTGCTAAACAGCAGCTTGTTAGCATGGTCATTGTGAGTCAGTCTCACAGAGCAGCCAGCACGGCTGTACATTGCTTGATCCTTTTGACTATAACCTTATATAGGCAATAGGTGCCATTGGTGCTGTAGGATTCAAACCTAGCTCAGATGTGGTGGCTTGCACATCTGCCAGTTCAACCAGTCTACAGCGCTGCTAAAGGAGGTATTTGGGTTGAGTGTGAAAGTTAATTCTTGACCTTAGAAACAGTACTTTGACCAAACAATCTTAACTTAAAGTGTTAAGAATCCAACTATGTTCCACAAAAACAATATTGTAATGGTGGATTACTACTCCAAATGCACTCGTAAATAACAATGAATAAAAAAAAACTGATTAAAATACTTAATGATGTGTTATTTTTTCTGTCCGTTCCAATGGATTGAGAATCTGAATGCAAGAAACCACCTAATAGTAAAAATGATAATAAATAGTCTTATTTTTAAAAATCTAATCAGAGCAGTTAGAATAAATCCAAACAATTTCCCTTCTAGTTACATTAAAATCAGCTGTTTGTTTTCTTTAAATCCTGAGTAAAAGCTATAAATCTTTCATATGATATTTTGACATGTATAGGTAATGTAACATGTTTATTATAAACACAATTTAAACACAAATGCTGTAATTTAACATTATAATTAATCGTTTGAAATGTGCCTTACGCTTCCTCCTTGCCTAATGGTTGGCCATGCTTGCTGAGTGTGTGGCTCTACTGCAGTCCACTTCTGACGATGTGGAACACTGTAATTGGCTAACAGACATCCATTCAAATACGTGTGTACATTTGGGTGGAGTCAGATGACAGTAATCACATATCTAGACATCGCAGAAAAGTTATGTCCATTGGAATGATCCAGGATCTGAACAGGTTAAGGTCCACTTACTAGTTTTTTCTGGGGCTTTCAACAGCACCTGTCATTTCTCAACCGGTCAATTTCCATCCACCAATGAAGGCTGAGAGATGTAGTTGGAAATTTCAGGTAGGATTATTTTGTCAAACAACTGAGTTGTGGTTAGTCTTCCCCACATGGACGGTACTGTTTCATCTTCCTTAAGTCTAGTCTACTGTGCTAATCACTTGAGTAAACACAGACTGGTTTCGATTACATCTTGAAACTCCAGCAGGTGGATGGGATGTTTTCCAAAACAGAGAACAGGACGGAAAGTGATTTTTTTTAAGCCAGTAAGTTCAGTAGCGAACCAAATAACAGTTGAGTCATCGGTACTGATCCGTAACCCTTTCAACCCTCACAGATCACCTTACAAGTTCACCTTATCCATAAAACCCCCTTAACCCCACCTGCTCCAAAATGCAAATAGTCCCCAACTGATCTAACAACATACTTCATATTTTGATTCGTCAGGTGCGTTTTGTATTGTTATCGATAGATCCTACCAAAAATGTGTATCCTTGGGAATTCTAATTTGCAATAACAGTAAAGAAAATAAACATATACAACATAACTAACGTAGGATTTAAAAGTTTAAAACCACCCTCTGCATACATGTACACATGAGGTTTAATAAATAAATTTGGATTAAACAGTTAAAACTCAGTTAACATGGAGCCTGTTATCACACAGGTTTATCTACAACTCCAAAGAAATTCAGTGGAAAAGTGTAATGATAAGTAGTTTTGTTTCTAGCACCGTGAAAACTGCAAAATAAGCACAAAATTGCTACTCCTTTATGAAGTTGTAAACACAGTTGTAAACATATCCTCCAATGTAACAGTGCAACACCGCATTTGCATACTTGTACACTACACAATAAATGATGCATTAAGGTATTTCAAATAACAAAACACATGCACATAGAAAATAATTCATAAATAAAAAAATGACTTTGGTGCTTTTTAATCTGCATATGCAAATTTCTAGTAACAGAAACTAAACACTAACTTTCAATAACACTGCCAGAAAATATTTTACAGTTTCTTTACAGCTTATACATAAACAAATACCACACACGTGGTACATGCGCTCAGCACAGGCGCCAACTCTGGGGAAACTTCACAGGCCTTTGCTGTTTTCACACGGAGCGCTGCTAGCTTGATTGACACACGTGCTCTCTGAGCTAAACACAGCACATAGATGCGGACAGAGTAAGACACAGGAAGTTTAACAGCAGCTCAGAAAAATGTTAACATATTAAAAATGTTTACATGTTAACATGAACAATATGTTCACGTGTTATTCACTCCTTGATACAACGCAGTGTTAAGGGGTGAATAGCATCAAAATTAGACAACATATTAAGATGATTTAGCTATGCAGGTTCCCGGGCACACGGCTTTGACAACCTCGGTGACAGACCGTGAATGAATCAACATAGCCATAGCTTTATTACCTCCGCCGAGGAGGTTATGCTTTCACCCGTCTTTGTTTGTTTGTTTCTTTATTTGTCTGTCTGTCAACAGGATTACGCAAGAATTACTGAACCGATTTGCACCAAACTTGGTGGAAGATTGGCACGTGGGTCAGGGAAGACCCCATTAAATTGTGGTGCTGATCCAGGAATTCATTTATATTTTTATTATATTTTGTATCTCTTTCCTTCCTCTATGTGCCTGCATAATTTGGTGCAGATCCAGATAATAATCCGTATCTGCTGGAACTAGACAGACGTGTAGCTCTGTTTGGCCTTGGCTGAGGCATGAGTGCCATTCTAGGTGAGACTGAGACCAACCCGCCAGAAGGATAAGAGTAACAGGTGCAAGGTCCTAAAGTGACAGTCAAGAGTGAGCATCTCATTGAAAGAGAAGGTGAAAAAAAAAGAGTTTTAAGTTTAAAGGAATCAACAGAGTCAGACTGTCTGATGACTGCAGAAAGATCACTATACTATAATATGTATGTATCACAAAGTAAAAGTTAAACTTACTATATGTTAATGCTCTTGAGTCACATGAAAATCAAAACAAACTAAATCCTACAAATTTCAGAGGCAATGCTGTGACAGACCTTGGTATTACTATATGTAAGAGAATAATGCTGTAGAATTAAAATAAATATTTAGAAACTTTTTCTTATAACTTTATTTCTTTTAGGGAATAAAGTAAATTATAATAATAGACTACAGAAGTGCACATTTTTTCCAAGTCAAAAGCTTGTAACCAACTTTTTTTTTCACATTACGTGAATGGCAGTAGCTCAGTTGACAGCACGTCCTTCGTTCATTTCAGGGTTGTTGTGTTTTTTGGTCGGTGACTCCTCCGGTCTGCATGAAGGCCACTGAACCTCAAGCCAGCAAGGCACGTGGGCCAGCTGGAAGTTTTTACTCATCTGAAATACCTCAAGTGGCTCCTATCAATGCAAAGGAGCAGCAGTAAAGTTGTGATCAGGCCTGGACCAGAAAAAATCATGAACCCCCCTAAAACCAGTCCCACCTATCGCTAGTGTTTATGATCATATTATTAATATGTATATTAATGACAATATAGATTTAATAATGTAAGATAGAGTACCCATAATATAGTTTAATGTATATTATATTTTATTATACGCCAAGGTTACCTTGGGTGCTGCCGGCTCCGCCAAACACATAGGCCAGGCCTCATGGTTAAAGAGAAGAATGCAGTCACCAGATCCTCCTTTTTCCAAATGGAGTCACTGTCATCATACTATCTTGGCCTCCTGGCAGAAACCTCCCAGTATCTCTCACAGCTCCTTTTTGTGGAGGAAGTTCAGGGAGTCTTCCTCTCATTCTCATTCTCAATCAGCCTTATTGGGTTGAGGGGAGGGAAATTGGGAAGAGGAGAAAAAGAGGAGGGAGAGGGGGAGAGAGAAGAGAGAGAGAACCGGAACTGTTAGCTAAAAAGCTGAAAATTGACATCAATTAGAGCGATAAGGAAGACAAGGTGATCTATGTCCTTACATCTCGGAACAGCGTTGTGTCCCATTAAGGTTTCGATCTTGCTTGTTTGCATTCACCTTTTACTTCACTGCCGTCTTGTGGCCGCAGTAGCCTATTGTCTCTGGAAGATAGGTCGATTACCATCCGTTGCATCTACTGTTAATTTCGTGGTATGGCCATGTCCCCCAAACACAAAGGCAGGGGTTTGTCAAGGGAGAGAACAGCGTTTTTTTGGCCATCTGCACATGATGATTGTGGATAATCCTGGGATTTTTGGCGGGTAACTAGGCCAGGGAAGAGTAAACAGTTGAAGTGCGGTAAAGTTACTTGCTTGAAGAAATGGGGCTTCTGTCATTCACCGCTGGCTGTCAGATTAGGTAACAGCTCAGAGGAATAAAGCGGTTATTTAACTAGTTAGTAATCTCGAATTTTCTTTTGGAACTTTCTCTAGTTATGTGATGTGTCAGCTAGCATTAGTTATTGAACATAAAATGAACATAAAACTATCCTAGTAGTAGTGCTACTGAGTTAGCTAGCTACCTCAATCATTCCAAATGCAAGCCAGATGGCAAACAAACTTAATGCAAGCTAATGGTAGCTAATATTATTTAACTATAAAGCATTGTCAGAGCTAGATAGCAAGTTAGAGTCTGAATGCCTTGCTCTTTTCATCGCTTGCACCTTTAGTTTACAATGTTTCTTTTCTCAGCAAACCGCTAATCAGTAGTCTAGTAGTCTTTAACAGACCAATCATGGCTAGCTTGATAGTACCAGTATGTGCTAGGGTTAGTGGTAGTTTTCTCAACTTAGCCAGTGAGTTTGACCTTGCTCAACATTCTCATTGTTCTTTTTGTTATGCAAGATACGAGGAAATGCACAAAGGGAAAAGAGGCAGAAGAAGACTGACTCCTTTTTCATGTCCAGCTGTCGTGTAAGAGGAGTTACACTGACATGGGCTTGCTTCGTCTTTGCTTTGGAAGGAGAAAGAAAGCTAGCTGTAAATTAAAGCTATTTGTTTGAGCTTAAAACCTGTTTTTAAAATGCGTTGCACAGATGAGCAGTCAAATGAAATTCGTTTTAAGGTTTGCCCTCAATTTATCAGAATCAGAATCAGATATACTTTATTGATGCCTGAGGGGGAATGTGTTTGTTACAGTTGCTCCAGCATAGAGAAGTTCTAAGAAAAAAAGAAATAGAGAATAAGGAAGTATGAAAAAATATTAATTTTTTACTACAACGGTACCTATGGAAATAGAAAATAAGAAATAGAAATCATTCTACCCTATGTATCTCGGTGTGAATAATATTTGAATAATATACAGCAGTTGCATAATTGCCCAGGGTATTGCATAGAAAAATTTAAAGTTTGAATTGTTGCACGAATTATTGTACTGTTAAGTCAGTTTTGTTTTTTTACTTTAAAAGGTGTTTCTGAGGAAGTAGGGTCCAGGAGTCGGGAGGACGAACGAGCAGGGAGAAGAACAAGAGAACACAAGAGAGGGAGAAGGTGTGGGCAGAGGAGAAGGATATGGTCTTTCTATCTCCACATACACACATTTTTGTTTTAAAACTTTTTGTCTTCAGCCCAACCGACACTGAGTCAACTGACATCACTTGAGATGTCAGATTCACACAGCTCCCTCTGGAGCCACAAAAAGGCTTTATACAACCTATTTTTACATATGCAGTAGAGTTCCACGAGATCTGTAAACTGACTTTCATCTGTTCCCCTTTAATGTGCCGCTGTGGAGAACTCTTGGACCAGTTCAGCACAAAAGATACATAAAAACCTTTTTCTGATTTTTCAATATATTTTGAAAAGATTTCTGGTCTTAGGGCTCATTGACTATCCTATAAAAAAATTCATATCAATTTCTCATAAATAGTAAAGAAAATAGCAAAATAATAATAATAATAAGGCTGATTTAAAAACTCTAGGCTGGTCTTACATAACATTTTGTTCAATACACGTCTTTTGATCAGCAGAAAGGAGCCAGTGTGAGGACAGCCACTCTTAATTTCAAAATTTATTAAGTAAAAAAAACAAAACCCGCAGAATCGGCACGCTTAGATCCGGCAGAGGAAGGCTGATACGCATTCACTCAAACCTACGCTGCTGTTCACATCTTAATAGATTAAATTCAACTGCAAAATCGCTTTAGCTGAGGCTAAAAAAAACTTGGGTTTAAATGAAGAAAGTACAGATCTGAAAATAGAATAACCCACTCTGTCTTCAAATCTGTGTTCTAAACCACTGTGTTTCATTGTTTTGTTTTTCAGGCATTATGCTATATACCTAAGAATATGCTCATTTTTCATACAGAACTTTAGATCTTCAGCATCTGCGCATGTGCTACAGCCACCATACTATAGTGTCAAATGAGACCTCATCATAGATTTCTATCCTTTAAACAGGTCATGAAGGCTTTTCCATTTGTTGCCCTAAACATACAGTATCTTATGAAAGCCCACTTCCACCAAGAGAAGAAAAGAAAAAAAAAACATAACAAGATAGGAATTATAAAAATCAAAAAATACTCATGGTAAGTCAAAATTTGGAATTACTAAGTGAAGACTGTGAAGTACTAAGTCAAAATCATTGCCCTATTATCTCATATATGACTTACTGTGTCATAATTTAGTACATCATAATTCTGACATAAAGTCAAAATTTTGACTAGGTATCCAATACTTTTGACTCTTACCATTTCAAAATTTTGACTCACTACATGTATTTTTATCTTCATCATGCATAACTTTTCATAAATGTTTTTCCTAGAAGATAGGGCTTCCATCGTTTCATAGGTAAGTTATGTATGGCATGTAAATTATTGATGTAAATTCCTGCTATGGATGACAGAGACAATATACTTGGTGGTCAGTGTGTTAGGTGACAGGCGTCTTTGTAGGAAAGAAAAAGAAAAGAGCACCACCTGCAGAAACTCAAACTTCACCAAAATAAAATTGCAGGTAAAGAAGGCACAGTACCGCCCACGCTGACGATCTCTGGGGAAGTTTAGTGCAGAACCACCACACTAACGACTGCCTCGCACCATAAGAAAAGATGCCAAAAGAAGAGTATGAAAAGTGATAGTCATTCTTTTATTACATGGTTTTGGTGATTTTAATTTAGCCCAAGTGAAACTGGAGATGTATGTAAACGTCACATTCAAGCCAGTTCTCTGTCCTCACCTTGCAAAGCGCCGCCATGGCCACAGAGTCCATGAAGCTGACTGAGCTGAGATCAAGAACCGAGCAACGAGTGTGTGTCGGTGCCTGGGTTGAGGAGGAGGAAGAAGAGGGAGCAGTGTGGACTGGAGCTGGGTTGTCCTTGTGACAATGACTTACTATCGGGATGCAGTGAGGGGGAAAACGTAAGGAGGAAAATGAGTTGAGAACTTCCAGCTGCCATGTAACACGTGGTCTAAAGGGTAAATTTCTTCAAATATCTTTATGAGATTTTTCTAGCCAGAGGGATCAAAGCTCAAAGGCACGCACAAACACATGCCAGGCGCATAGACACACCTTTTATATTGCCTAGTCATCCGATGGCACTGAAGCTCTTAAAGTAATGTCCACGTATTGATGGACTTCATGTGGAAGAAATGCACCTGCACTCGACATGTACTGAAAACGTGGGACCGCTGCTCATCTGGATTCGTTTATTTTTCTAATTACAATTATACCCTCATCACTCAATCTTCCACTCTTTCGCTCAAAATCATTCACTGATGCTCATCACTCACTCCTCTCTTTTTTCCTACAGCTTTCCAGTCATTTTCATTTCACCCTGTTTGTTTTTGTGGTTGTTGTTTGTGTGTGTGTGTGTGTGTGTGTGTGTGTGTGTGTGTGTGTGTGTGTGTGTGTGTGTGTGTGTGTGGGCACCTCTCTGATCTCTGTGAAGACCAGTTCAGAGTTAGCAAAGTACACTGGACTGGAACAGGAGAGTATAGTCAGCCCAGGAACTTGCTTTGCCTGTTAAACAACAGAGATAAACAAAGTCAATTCCAAATCATTTCTAAAATCCTTTTAATGCCAACTTTGATGGTGACGTGCTTTTCCATCATGTGAAAAAAAACTGGCACTTATTTAGATAGACGCTGGTCCTGCACTTTGGCACGCATCAAATGCTTGTGGTGTTGACGTGCATTTGCATTGCAGATGCTGTGCTCCAGCAGAAATCGGGGTGTGTTACATGTGCATATAAAAGACGAGCTGTGGAGGATTCATTTCTGACCATGTTTCACACTGATGGCATTTTAGATATACTAGTCCACAGCCTGTTGTCAGCTAAGATCATCAGGAGTCTAGGAAACTCAATGTGATTTATCTCTAAATTAGACAGACAGACTTTGGTCTTTGGACTTTTCCCTGCATAGATTATCTGTAGTGTTTGGCCACTGTCCTATTTTTCCCTCCCACACCACCCAATATTAGTATAGAAGTATAGTAAAGTAGTGTAATAGTAGTACTAGTACAGGAGTATATTAGTGTTTGCACCTGTTCTCAAGGATAGGCCCTAATGTGACACTGACGCTTGATGGAATAAGATGTTTAATATTCTGAGTGACGTCTTTGAATTTCAGTTACAGCTGCATGTCTGACTTTAGGTGGTATGAAATATTTAAGTCTTTTAAAAAGTTTGTGACTCAGCTGCAGATAAATATTAGGAGAAGGGGTTCGAGGAAGGAGACAGTAGAGTTTCACAGTGAGGAGTCAGGTAAATAAAGAACCAACAGCCAAGGATTTATTTTTGTTTTCGTTTAGACTATGTGGTGCATTAATGACCATATGTGACGGACGGAGTAGAGAAAGTAGAGAGTTGAAGGTTTTGGATTTGTGACAAAGCTGCAGTCTTTCCAACTCAGTTTGACTTCAAAGGTTCAACAAAGTGAGTAACAACAAAAAAATGGAATAGAAGAGCATTTTGGGAAATAAGCTTATTCCCTTTATTGCTGAAAGTTAGACGAGAAATCAAGACCACTCTCAAATCTGCACACTAAGTATGAAGCTACGAGCCAGCGGGGGGTTAGCTTAGTTTAGCATTAAGACTGGAAGCAGGGGGAAACTATCCTGACTCAATTCAAAGTTTTAAAAATCTGCCTAGCAGTACATCTAAAGCTCATTGAATACGGCATCATATCTCAGCTGTTAAATCTGTGTAAAAACAGAAATGTAAAAATGATGAGGTTACGTGGGGTAACTATATCGTGGCTAAGCATAGTGACTTCCTGAACTTTTGTCATCACCGTGAGGTTGGCGGGCAAACAGCGAAGATGTAACTTTTCATTTTTTCATTTCTATTGGTGTACCGTTTAAAAAAAGCTAATGGACACAGAAGAGGAACTGCACAACAAAGGCAGATAGAAACATAATGACTATAAGCGCTAAGCGCTGTTTGGTTGGATTACGTTTTTGTGATTCATGTAATTTTATAATTATGTTAGGAAATTAGGCCTCAACATTACCCAACTTACCGTGAATACCACCACACTTTAAGCAAACAGTTTGAGGTTTTTCGAAAGCTCATTGTTGTGAGAGGTGTGAGACAGTTTGAGTTTACCTCAGCATAGAGCCCCACATCTCTGTAACAGTCTGTACCAGGAACACGACCCAAAACAACAGTGGAGGATCTGAAAGATGAGGATGAGATGAAAGGGGGGGGGGTATTAATGATGGTGCAAATCTGTTAGATGTTAGATCAATTGTGTCACAGTCACGGCACTTTGTTCAATTGTGTCTCAAAATAAGGACAAGTTTTCCCTTGAGCCCCTTTCCTGCCTCAAATTCTGTTTTTCGCTAACTAAACTTGAATTTTTCCACCTCTTTTATATATCATTTACTGTTGTGAGAAATGAAAAGCTTGCCCTCAAGCACAATGCCCTCCTCATGATTTGCGCTATAAAGCGACATAAAAGCAGTTCAACAGTGATGTTAAAGTTGTCGTGTAATGCTTACGCTACTCCTGCTTTCCCCTATGCTAATGCCTACGCTACTCCTGCTTCCCCTTATGCTACTCCTACTTCCCCTTATGCTAACACTCCTGCTTCCCTTATTCTGATACTTACGCTACTCCTGCTTTCCATATGCTAATGCCTTCTCCTGCTTCCCCTACTCCTGCTTCCCCTTATGCTGATGCTTATGCTACTCCTGCTTCCCCTTATGCTGATGCTTACGCTACTCCTGCTTTCCCTTATGCTGGTGCTTACACTACTCCTGCTTTCCCTTATGCTACTCCTGCTTCCCCTTATGCTAATGCTTATGCTACTCCTGCTTCTCCTTATGCTGGTGCTTATACGACTCCTGCTTTCCCTTATGCTGGTGCTTACACTACTCCTGCTTTCCCCTATGCTAATGCTTACGCTACTCCTGCTTCCCCTTATGCTACTCCTGCTTCCCTTATGCTAATGCTTATGCTACTCCTGCTTCCCCTTATGCTGATGCTTACGCTACTCCTGCTTTCCCTTATGCTAATGCTTACGCTACTCCTGCTTCCCCTTATGCTACTCCTGCTTTCCCTTATGCTGATGCTTACGCTACTCCTGCTTTCCCTTATGCTAATGCTTACGCTACTCCTGCTTCCCTTATGCTAATGCTTACTCCTGCTTTCCCTTATGCTGGTGCTTACACTACTCCTGCTTTCCCTTATGCTAATGCTTACGCTACTCCTGCTTCCCCTTATGCTAATGCTTATGCTACTCCTGCTTTCCCTTATGCTGGTGCTTACACTACTTCTGCTCTCCCTTATGCTGGTACGTACACTACTCCTGCTTTCCCTTAAGCCAATGCTTCTCCTGCTTCCCCTTATGCTGATGCTTACGCTACTCCTGCTCTCCCTTATGCTGGTGCTTACACTACTCCTGCTTTCCCTTATGCTAATGCTTACGCTACTCCTGCTTCCCCTTGCTACTCCTGCTTCCCTTATGCTGATGCTTACTACTCCTGCTTTCCTTATGCTGGTGCTTACACTACTCTGCTTATGCTAATGCTGCTTTCCCTTATGCTAATGCTTACGCTACTCCTGCTTTCCCTTATGCTAATGCTTATGCTACTCCTGCTTTCCCTTATGCTGGTGCTTACACTACTCCTGCTTTCCCTTATGCTAATGCTTACGCTACTCCTGCTTCCCCTTATGCTACTCCTGCTTTCCCTTATGCTGGTGCTTACACTACTCCTGCTTTCCCTTATGCTAATGCTTACGCTACTCCTGCTTCCCCTTATGCTACTCCTGCTTCCCCTTATGCTGATGCTTACGCTACTCCTGCTTTCCCTTATGCTGGTGCTTACACTACTCCTGCTTTCCCTTATGCTAATGCTTAGGCTACTCCTGCTTCCCCTTATGCTGATGCTTACGCTACTCCTGCTTTCCCTTATGCTAATGCTTACGCTACTCCTGCTTCCCCTTATGCTACTCCTGCTTTCCCTTATGCTGGTGCTTACCCTACTCCTGCTTCCCCTTATGCTAATGCTTATGCTACTCCTGCTTCCCCTTATGCTGATGCTTATGCTACTCCTGCTTCCCCTTATGCTGGTGCTTACACTACTCCTGCTTTCCCTTATGCTAATGCTTACGCTACTCCTGCTTTCCCTTATGCTGGTGCTTACACTACTCCTGCTTCCCCTTATGCTACTCCTGCTTCCCCTTATGCTGATGCTTACGCTACTCCTGCTTTCCCTTATGCTGGTGCTTACGCTACTCCTGCTTTCCCTATGCTAATGCTTACGCTACTCCTGCTTCCTTATGCTACTCCTGCTTCCCCTTATGCTATTCCTGCTTCCCCTTATGCTGATGCTTACGCTGCTCCTGCTTTCCCATATGCTGGTGCTTACACTACTCCTGCTTTCCCTTATGCTAATGCTTACGCTACTCCTGCTTCCCCTTATGCTACTCCTGCTTCCCCTTATGCTGATGCTTACGCTACTCCTGCTGTCACTTATGCTAATGCTTACGCTACTCCTGCTTCCCCTTACTACTCCTGCTTCCCCTTATGCTGATGCTTACGCTACTCCAGCTTTCCCTTATGCTGGTGCTTACACTACTCCTGCTTTCGCTTATGCTAATGCTTACGCTACTCATGCATTCCCATTATTCTAATGCTTATGATACTCCTGCTTTCCCTTATACTAATGTTTACACTACTCCTACTTTCCCTTATGCTAATGCTTACGCTACTCCTGCTTGCCCTTATGCTACTCCTGCTTCCCTTTATGCTGATGCTTACGCTACTCCTGTTTTCCCTTATGCTAATGCCTAGGCTCCTCCTGCTTCCCCTTATGCTGATGCTTACGCTACTCCTACTTTCCCTTATGCTAATGCTTACGCTACTCCTGCTTCCCCTTATGCTAATGCTGACGCTACTCCTGCTTCCCCTTATGCTAATGCTTATGCTACTCCTGCTTTCCCTTATGCCGGTGCTTACACTACTCCTGCTTTCCCTTATGCTGGTGCTTACACTACTCCTGCTTTCCCCTATGCTAATGCCTACGCAACTCCTTCTTCCCCTTATGCTACTCCTGCTTCTCCTTATGCTAACGCTTATGCTACTCCTGCTTCCCCTTATGCTGAATCTTGCGCTACTCCTGCTTTCCCTTATGCTGATGCTTACGCTACTCCTACTTTCCCTTATGCTAATGCTTACGCTACTCCTGCTTCCCCTTATGCTGATGCTTACGCTACTCCTGCTTCCCCTAATGCTACTCCTGCTTCCCCTTATGCTAATGCCTACGCTACTCCTGCTTCCCCTTATGCTACTCCTGCTTCCCCTTATGCTAATGTTTATGCTACTCCTGCTTCCCCTTATGCTGATGCTTACGCTACTCCTACTTTCCCTTATGCTAATGCTTACGCTACTCCTGCTTCCCCTTATGCTACTTTTGGTGCAGATTGGAGTGCAATGGGAAGAAGACTATGAGGAGAAATATGAAGAGGACGAGGACTCTGAGATTGATGTCGTTGGTATAGATGATGAGGAAAGGATTGAGATCCCTGTACTTGATGCTGTGGACATTGGGCCACTCTCCCCAGAACATTCTTTTGAGGAGCTCAGTTTCTATTGCGACAGCTCTTTATCAGAGACCCCTGTGTCTCCCTCAACACCTAGTCTCAGCTCGTCCATAAGGGGTGCAGGGAAGAGAGCGATTTGGAAGAGCCTTCTGCTAAGAGGCCGAGGCGGTCGGAGGACGACAACTCATACTGACTCTATAATGCACCACCGAACTTCCACACCTCCTGGAAACATCAGAGTATCATTGAGTCCACATTTGCCCTTCATCACTACCAGACCACAGCTATCAAGGACTTCACCAAACCAAAACATCAGGCAGGATAGTTGCAGTTATCCTTTTTGCCACTGACAACTGTCCTTTGTGTCTGGCGGAGCCAATGATTTACATGCTAGCCCTTGCGTCTGGCAGGGCTTGTGACATCCTGGGTAGCGTCTTGCATTTGGGGTTTTTTGTACTTGGACATTTTGGTACAGTGGCTGGATCAAACTTTTTTTCATCCCGAGGGCTGGCCTTTGCGTCTGGCAGGGCCGTCTTTGCCTCACGTAGCCTTTGCATCTGGCAGGGCTGTCCATGCCCCAGGTGGCCTTTGCGTCTTGCAGGGCACGGTACCATTTGCTTGGTTGTGCATTCAAAATAAATTAATTTTTCCTTCTCACAGTACTAGGGGCTCCTACTGGTAGGTCTGCTTCTAGTGGGTTTGCAGACTGGTAGGTATGCAATCTGCAGACCTACCAGTAGGAGCCAGCTTGAATCACCCACATGTCATGCCCTCTGTGTGAAGCTAATCAATGGCAAAAGAAAAGGATTGGCTGGTAGAAACATGTGTCATGGAGGGAGCATATGGCTGTCTCCAGTCCTCCCCAGGTCAAAACTAAAGTTAACACTGAAGAGGACTGCACTGCATAGGGAGAGAAAAGAAGTTGGGGAAAAAAGCTGCAAAATCAAAGAGAAGACAAAGCACTTTCTCACCACCTTTGCTTGTCAATTGACTGGATATGTACAAATACAGAAGATACAATTTGAGCAAATCTCAGGGAACCAAGTGACAAAAAAAGCCCCCCAAACACAGTCTGGTTAAAGTCTAGTTATGGATCCAAAAAGGATGCCACCTAAATGTATTCCTTCAGAGGTTTAAAAAAGCCTTCATATGGCCAAAAATGGTAAGTATGGTAAGTATCTGAATTATAAAGAAAATGACTGAGAATATGCTATGATATAATGACAAAGTAATGTTCAGCCACATAAAATGACTTATTCAAAAAGATAATTTGTCTCACTAATCATTTTTGTCTTACTTTATTGTTTAGTGAACTGTTGTTGTCCACTATGACAAAAAAGGTAAGTAAGAGCTTCTCATTAAGAAAAAGTGACCTAGAATAGAATATGATAGGAAGAAAGTAAGGTATGCTAATTTGTAAACTAGCTACATAGCTGTTTATTCTGATAATATCACTTACTTAGCGATTCAAAGATTGTTTGTCTTGCTAACCATTATTTATTGTTCTCTCTCTTACTCTGCCACCTAAGTAGGCTCTTTACTGAGGGTGAAAAAGGTGAGTAAAGTCACTTAGAATAGTCTCTAATATAAAGACATAGATAGTAATTTGTGTGATTGTGTGATCCTGTCTATCCTCATATTACTTATTATTATTATTTTCTTATTCAATAATTCATTAATACGTCGTACTAACCATTATTTATTACTTTCTTACTCTTCCACCTGAGCTCTTACCATTCACTGTGGACAAAAAAAGTGAGTATGAACTTCTGACTTGAAGAAGTGATCTAAAGTAATGTTTAATACAAAAGCAATGAATGTAATATTATGTCCTCCAGCTGCAAAAAGATTGTTTCTGCCTCACTAACCATTATTTATTGTCCTTCCTTTTTACCACCTGAGCTGCTGATTTTTACCTGGACTAAAAAGATGAGTACAAGCTTTTGACTTGGAAAGAGGTTGATATAGAAAAGGATAAAATGTACAGACAAAAAAAAAAAACGGCTGGGCCCATAACCCAGAAGACGATGGATCGAAACCATCCTCTGCTAAGTGTGTGTGTGTGTGTGTTATTGGCAGCTGGGTGGCCTTGATTATATCTCAACCATTCCTTGACAGCAATGTCAATAAAGTAACATTTACCTGTAACGTACTGCAAAAGGTGACTTTCTTTCACAATAAAAGGTGTTGTTCTCTCTGCCACAAAGACTGAACAAAGATGTTTCTTTCTGTCCTCTTGTAGACGTTAATATGCTGTAATTCACATTCAAAAGCAGCAGTCACATTGTAGAATCAACATTCACTTGGATCGGAGCTGATTTCCTGAGGGAAAGAGATCATAAAAATTTATACAAACATTATAATGTCTTGAAATGCTACTTTAAATTTCACATCCAACAAGATGTCTTGTAAAAGCTTTAGCCTCGAGTTGCTAGCCTCAAGCAGAGATGAGGAGCAGGCTACAGAGGTCTGGTAAACTCACCTCTTTCTATCTCCACATACACACATTTTTGTTTTAAAACTTTTTGTCTTCAGCCCAACTGACACTGAGTCAACTGACATCACTTGAGATGTCAGATTCACACAGCTCCCTCTGGAGCCACAAAAAGGCTTTATACAACCTATTTTTACATATGCAGTAGAGTTCCACGAGATCTGTAAACTGACTTTCAAGTGTTCCCCTTTAATGTGCCGCTGTGGAGAACTCTTGACCTGTGAGATGATGGGAAGGCTGAAGAAGCCGGAGTGACAAGATAATCACTGGATGGTGAGGTAAAGAATTAAACCCAGGGACAGTTAGGCAAACAGATATATGATCTGGACAAGTCTCTGTCACCTCCATCGAAACCAATTAGACGCAGGTTATCACAAATGAACTTGTTTTGTTTGTTGCACAATTGTTTCCTTTAACCACACAAATATATATTATAGGATGTAGAATCTCTTGTCTTGGAGAGATGTTATATTTGGCCCAAACCAAATATAACACATACATAATTATGTATGTGTAGCTGCCTGTTCTTTCTGAGTCATTTTTACACTCCCTTTTCCAACACTGATAACTGCTAATGATAAGAAACATGCTAACATTTTTCAGATCAAGCATTGGAACAAGGTTTACGGGGGAGATCAAGCACCCGACAAAGAGACAAGTCCATCACTAGTAAATATCATCTGCAGTATATAAAACCAGATATTAGTCCATTTCAACCACTATTTCTAAAGCTTACATTGTGATTAATATATGTAATATTAAGTATGATATCTTAAGTGCTTGAATGATCTGATCAACGTACTTTTACATTTCCCCCACTGGCGATAGAGAAGCTTAGCAACTTTTACCTTTCTCTCCTTTCTTTTGAGTCGGCACACCAAAGAGGGAACAGACCCTTTTCAAAGACTCGTCGTCGTCAATTCTTAATTTAATTCACGGGGGAACATTGAGGGAAAGCCCCTCGTCACCCTCAGACATGTCGTAACAGGGTAAACGCAGCAGCAGTTAATAGGATTATTAGATGCTTGGTTGTGGTTTTGGTGTACCTACACCTGTGTTTACCTTGCTATAATACATCTGCAAAAAGTGACATGTTGTGAATCTACCACTTCCTTCTTTTGGTGATTCATATTTTTCTGACAGGATTGCTAAGACCTGCATTAGCTGCCTGTTTAAATTGGTAAACATTTAATAATTAGAACTGTCAAAGCTGACGGTACTCTGTGTTCACATTGACAGAATGGCTGATTATGGCAAATGTCAGTACGGACCATTTAAATAAAGTTTGTTTAAGCTTTTTTGAAAGGAATGCTAGAAATCCGACTTTCAAAGGACTTTCCAGTGAAACTTAGTGTTTCCTTCTTTCCTTTCCTAGTGTTTCCTTCAACACCAGGATTTGTTGCTTTCTCCACCTGTTTCAAAGGTGAAATCATGACCTCATCATGACAGTCGCCCCAACAGACTAGACAGACCCATGGAGATATGCCACTTTTAGTTTTTCACTTCCACCTGGGGGGCTCTGAAGAACCGTTTGTGAATAATTGGTTGATATTGTAAACTCACATCTGAATACATTAAATAAAAGTGTTTAAGTATCAGTAGTGGTGTGTACTTGATTTGTAATTAAGTTTCCAAACCCCACCTTCGTTGAAATAGTGAAAATCTTGTAGATGTATCAGTTTATTTTGTATTTCTTCAGTCTGTTTTCAGTCGAGGATATTTCACAGTAATCTTAAAACTTATATTTTCAGAGAATTTGAAGAAACATTTCTGCTGTTAATCAGTACAGTCGTTAAAATATAAAATGTTATATTTCATTTAAAGTTTGCACTATAATTCTACAAAAACGGAATCAGTAAATGTTGTATTTAGATTGTACTTCTACAGGTTTTTACCATTACTTTACATATTTAAACTTTAAATCTAAACACAAACACCGTAAGTTTAAAGTTTGAGATGATTTTAATTTGTTTTATACAGCTTAGAAAAGTTTTATTTTGTCTTCCAAAATAATAAAACACCTTCAACGTGTTAACACTTCATTTAAGCTGTTTGTTCAAATTTTGGGCAGAATTTCTAACTGGGTTGGACTTGACTTAGGATTTCAGCAGTGACTTCATGTCTAAGACTTGAGGCTTAGCTGTGACTTGCAAAATAACTTGAACACCTGTCCCTGACTGTGTGACTTGCACAGCTTGAGATGTTTGAATTTGACTCCCCTGACAGAGAAGTCTGCTTCCAGTTCCACACGTCAGAGGCAACACACATTTACCGGTCAGAGTTGAGGAAATGTCTACTGAGCTCAGTAGTGACAGGGCACTTGAGAATCACTTAAGCCTCTTTCCTCTCATCTTTGAACACCCTGCTCTGTTCAAGCAGATGTTTTCTCTTTTTCTGAATAACGGTTTCACAGTCGGCATTCGGCCGTTTTATCAACACACAATGTCCGTCATCCAAAATACGTGACATGACCATCACTTTTGTGTACTTACCCACATCTGAGCTATTTAATAACAAGTACAGCTGAAATGTTTTCAGTGCAGCACGGTTTTATTATACCACTTCATATCATAGCAGAAGTTACAGTATCTCAGGGCACTGTTCACACAGAGCAGGTCTAGACCGTCTTCTTTACAATATTTACAATATTTATTTTTTTCCCCCTCGACCGGTTGGGTAGAGAGGGGGAGAGAAAAGGGGGGGATAGAGAGGGGGAGAAAGGGGGGGGAGAGAAAAAGGGCTGGGTAGAGAGAAAGGGGGGTAGAGAGGGGGGAGAAAGGGGGGGTAGAGAGGGGAGAGAAGGGGGGTAGTAGGGAGAGAAAAGGGGGGGTAGAAAGGGGGGAAGAAAAGGGAAGCAGGGGGAGAGAAAAAGGGAGGGGATGGGGGGGTGAAGAAGGTAGAGAGGGGGAGAAAAAGGGGGGAAGAACTTTTTGTCTTCAGCCTGACCGACACTGAGTCAACTGACATCACTTGAGATGTCAGATTCACACAGCTCCCTCTGGAGCCACAAAAAGGCTTTATACAACCTATTTTTACATATGCAGTAGAGTTCCACGAGATCTGTAAACTGACTTTCAAGTGTTCCCCTTTAATGTGCCGCTGTGGAGAACTCTTGACCTGTGAGATGATGGGAAGGCTGAAGAAGCCGGAGTGACAAGATAATCACTGGATGGTGAGGTAAAGAATTAAACCCAGGGACAGTTAGGCAAACAGATATATGATCACCTCCATCGAAACCAATTAGACGCAGGTTATCACAAATGAACTTGTTTTGTTTGTTGCACAATTGTTTCTTTTAACTACACAAATATATATTATAGGATGTAGAATCTCTTGTCTTGGAGAGATGTTATATTTGGCCCAAACCAAATATAACACATACATAATTATGTATGTGTAGCTGTCTGGTCTTTCTGAGTCATTTTTACACTCCCTTTTCCAACACTGATAACTGCTAATGATAAGAAACATGCTAACATTTTTCAGATCAAGCATTGGAACAAGGTTTACGGGGGAGAACAGGCACCCGACAAAGAGACAAGTCCATCACTAGTAAATATCATCTGCAGTATATAAGACCAGATATTAGTCCATTTCAACCACTATTTCTAAAGCTTACATTGTGATTAATATATGTAATATTAAGTATGATATCTTAAGTGCTTGAATGATCTGATCAACGTAGTTTTACATTTCCCCCACTGGCGATAGAGAAGCTTAGCAACTTTTACCTTTCTCTCCTTTCTTTTGAGTCGGCACACCAAAGAGGGAACAGACCCTTTTCAAAGACTCGTCGTCGTCGTCGTCAATTCTTAATTTAATTCACGGGGGAACATTGAGGGAAAGCCCCTCGTCACCCTCAGACATGTCGGAACAGGGTAAACGCAGCAGCAGTTAATAGGATTATTAGATGCTTGGTTTTGGTTTTGGTTTTGGTGTACCTACACCTGTGTTTACCTTGCTATAATACGTCTGCGAAAAGTGACATGTTGTGAATCTACCACTTCCTTCTTTTGGTGATTCATATTTTTCTGACAGGATTGCTAAGACCTGCATTAGCTGCCTGTTTAAATTGGTAAACATTTAATAATTAGAACTGTCAAAGCTGACGGTACTCTGTGTTCACATTGCCAGAATGGCTGATTATGGCAAATGTCAGTACGGACCATTTAAATAAAGTTTGTTTAAGCTTTTTTGAAAGGAATGCTAGAAATCCGACTTTCAAAGGACTTTCCAGTGAAACTTAGTGTTTCCTTCTTTCCTTTCCTAGTGTTTCCTTCAACAGCAGGATTTGTTGCTTTCTCCACCTGTTTCAAAGGTGAAATCATGACCTCATCATGACAGTCGCCCCAACAGACTAGACAGACCCATGGAGATATGCCACTTTTAGTTTTTCACTTCCACCTGGGGGGCTCTGAAGAACCGTTTGTGAATCATTGGTTGATATTGTAAACTCACATCTGAATACATTAAATAAAAGTGTTTAAGTATCAGTAGTGGTGTGTACTTGATTTGTAATTAAGTCTCTGACTGCTCTCGTTGAAAGAGTGAAAATCTTTTAGTTTATTTTGTATTTCTTCAGACTGTTTTCAGTCGAGGATATTTCACAGTAATCTTAAAACTTATATTTTCTGAGAATTTGAAGAAACATTTCTGCTGTTAATCAGTACAGTCGTTAAAATATAAAATGTTATATTTCATTTAAGATTTGCACTGTAATTCTACAAAAACGGAATCAGTAAATGTTGTATTTAGATTGTACTTCTACAGGGTTTTTACCATTACTTTACATATTTAAACTTTAAATCTAAACACAAACACCGCAAGTTTAAAGTTTGAGATGATTTTAATTTGTTTTATACGGCTTAGAAAAGTTTTATTTTGTCTTCCAAAATAATAAAACACCTTCAACGTGTTAACACTTCATTTAAGCTGTTTGTTCGTAATAATTCAGGAAAAATCTGTAAAATAACAGTGTTTCTCTGCAGAACTTTTAGTGTGATCGCTTCATTAAAGGTTTATTGTCAGTTTTGGTGTCGCCACCATCACCTCTCCTCTAGTGCCAAAATGTCAAATTGGATATTTCAAATTTTGGGCAGAATTTCTAACTGGGTTGGACTTGACTTAGGATTTCAGCAGTGACTTCATGTCTAAGACTTGAGGCTTAGCTGTGACTTGCAAAATAACTTGAACACCTGTCCCTGACTGTGTGACTTGCACAGCTTGAGATGTTTGAATTTGACTCCCCTGACAGAGAAGTCTGCTTCCAGTTCCACACGTCAGAGGCAACACACATTTACCGGTCAGAGTTGAGGAAATGTCTACTGAGCTCAGTAGTGACAGGGCACTTGAGAATCACTTAAGCCTCTTTCCTCTCATCTTTGAACACCCTGCTCTGTTCAAGCAGATGTTTTGTCTTTTTCTGAATAACGGTTTCACAGTCGGCATTCGGCCGTTTTATCAACACACAATGTCCGTCATCCGAAATACGTGACATGACCATCACTTTTGTGTACTTACCCACATCTGAGCTATTTAATAACAAGTACAGCTGAAATGTTTTCAGTGCAGCACGGTTTTATTATACCACTTCATATCATAGCAGAAGTTACAGTATCTCAGGGCACTGTTCACACAGAGCAGGTCTAGACCGTCTTCTTTACAATATTTACAATATTTATTTTTTTCCCCCTCGACCGGTTGGGTAGAGAGGGGGAGAGAAAAAGGGGTAGAGGGGGGAGGAAAAGGGGGGGTAGGGGAGAAAAGGGGGATAGAGGGGAGAGAAAAGGGGGGGGTAGAGAGGGGGAGAGAAAGGGGGGGGTAGAGAGGGGGAGGAAAAGGGGGGTAGAGAGGAGAGAGGGAGAGAAAAGGGGGGGTAGAAAGGGGGGAAGAAAAGGGAAGCAGGGGGAGAGAAAAAGGGAGGGGATGGGGGGTGAAGAAGGTAGAGAGGGGGAGAAAAAGGGGGGAAGAAAAGGGAAGCAGGGGGAGAGAAAAAGGGAGGGGATGGGGGGGTGAAGAAGGTAGATAGGGGAGAGAAAGGGGGGTTAGAGAGGGGGAGAAAAAGGGGGGTACAGAGGGGGAGAAAAAGGGAGCAGGAGGAAAGAGACCACAGCACAATACAAGTTGACAATACAGAAGACTAATAACAAGAGTCTCAGCAGAGGGTCTCGAGGATCCAATCCATTCAGAAGATGGATTTTTTGAGGATGCGGTTTCTGGACATGCAGTAACCGTCGATCTGCTCCGACAAACGGCTACAGCATCTGTCCTTGGAGGCCAACTGCTCTCTGTAGCGCTCTCTGAGCCTGGAGGCCTCCCTCATCCTCTCCATCCGATCCTGCTTCTTGTCAGAGCTGAGGCCAGACTTCAGGCTCTTCTGCAGCCACGTCAGGAGCTTGGAGGATTTCGATGTTGCTTCTTTTTCAAAGAACAAAAAGGTGCAGAGCATAGAAAAACATGAAGCACTGAATAGGTAGAAAAAATGCTATTTGAGAAGTGGATACAAATGAGATACATACTTTTAGACTTCAGGCTTGCGTTTTCAGCAGTGGGGCAGCGGGTGGAGTCGGTTGGGCGGAAGTCCTCCTGGAGAGTCTCACAGTTGGTTTTTTCCTCTCCAACCCAGTTGTTGATCAGAGTTTCTGTTCTACTCTGCTCATGACTCTTCCCCGCAGACGCCAGGCACTTAAAGGTGACCTTAAGCTCGGCCTCTTCACGCCTCCTCTGCTGCTCTTCCTCCAGATCACCGATGGTGTATCTGGGCCTTGTGAGGAGATACTTCTGTACCGCCATCACCTGGTTGCACTGAAGCCTCTCTTTCAGCAGATGTTGCATCTCCAGGGCCATTTGCTCATTGGCCCTCTTCTCCTCCTCAGCTCTCCGTTTGGCCTCTTGCATCCTCCTCTCCTCCTCAGCTCTTTCTTTCTGCATTTTCAGTCTTTCAGCTTCTCTTTCTCTTTCCTCATTTTCTCTTCTCCGCCTCTGAAGCTCTTCCAGATCTTCTCTTTGTCTGCGCTCCATCTCCATTTCCCTCAGCTCTCTATACATTTCCTTTCGGAGCGCTATCTTCCTCTGCTCTCTGGTCAGATCCCTGGTGCTCTTAAGAATCTCCATTTCAGCATGGAGTTGACTTTGGTGACGTGACATCGTGTCCTCGTGCACTTGAGCAGGTTGGTCTTCTCTGACTTTGTGTCTGGATGAAACTGATCCATCAATTGTTCCATCAATTCCATGATTACATCACAGGTCAGATTCCAGAATGTTCAAAGCAGCAGAATCTGAGATATTCTGGCTTCCAGTCCCCAGAATGGGTTAAGCTCCAAAAACACTGGAAACTACATTTCCCATAGTAAAACTCCCCACACCTCTAGTTTGTAAAACAGAATATGTTAAAATTTTGTAGTTGCCGAGCCAAACAAAACTCACCATGCGTTGTTCATGTGTACAGCTGCCTCTCCACAAGATAACGATCCATCGTGCTATTAGCTAAAAACTGTGGCTACCACGAAGGCCAAAGACCAAACATATCAGCCATCTTGCTTTAAGGAAGCATTTGTTGAGTCAAACATGATGAACAGTTAAGCAATCTGTTTTGTTTTTATTTGATAGACTTGAATTGAAGCTCTGCACCTCGCTGCACCCCATTTACATCAGTGAGAGTGACTAGATAATAAAAAACTCTGAATATAACACAATGCAGTTCAACATCTCCTCATATTATAATCCCAAAAATATCTATGAAGCTGAATGAACACATCTCCAAAACTGTTTCAACGAAAGCAAACATAATAAACTTCACCAAGGTTATAACATTGTATTAGACTGATTTAGTTTTGCTCAGTGTAGCTAATAAACTGCTAACTGAGTGTATATTTTTCATCTAATACACAGTTTAGGCCACATCCAAACACTTTTTGCCATAAGAATATTATAGTTATTCCTTCAGATGACAATAATTAATATACTATCATAAAAATTAGTTTGTTATCCCGGGATGTCAAGACAATTAAGGATTAAAATAGTAATTGTCCACGGCTTCTCTCACCTTCTGCAAAAAGCCAATGATCCATTGTTACGTGTTGAAGAGTACATTAACTAAACTACAGAGAGTAGGGTTGTCAGATAATTACATGTTCCAGGTGTACAGTATAAAATCATTCCATGTTTCTACGACTGGGCGTCCGTTTGCCAGATATTAAAAATACGTTTTTTTCTAGGTAGGAAACCCAACCCACAGAAATGGGAAAGAGAAGGAATTGGCAAAGGTTGATTTTTTTTTTGCAAAGGATTCAGAAAATCTTGAGAGAATTATTCCTACTAGCGTATATCTAATAAACTCTCTGAGCGGCTGCTCAGCCAGTGGGTTTTAAACTCTGGGTTGTGACATGCTGAGTCAAAGATCAGCTCTCCCGATCAGGGAGACAAACCGAATCAAGAGGACAAACCAAACAACACTTGCTGCATCATTTATGCCGTTTCAACTCACCACAGCTAACAAGCCGCTTTTGTCGCTGGCTTTGAGCAAATGCTGTGAAAGGAAAAATTGGAATAACTGCAAATGTTTCACTTTCAGATACAAATGGAAAGGCCACAGCTTTAAAATCTGTAAGAAAAAGTCAAAATAGCAGCGTGTTTGTGCTCCAACCGAACCTACTCAGTCAACCTTAAACTACAGAAGTGGTTTTCCGTTTCCACAATCGCTGCAGTGGCCTGTTATCTTAGCTGAAATTTAAAAAGCTTTTAAAAAGTCTTCATTTGAGGCTGATGAAAACTGCTGACGCTCTGATGTTCAAACAAATTCTTGTCTTCACTGTGCTCTGCTCACATTGTTTGTGTCTCCGTGTCGTCTTCATTGAGCAGCAGTGTTAATGGTGAGTATTTCCCTTCACTGATGAATCTCTCTCTCTCTCTCTGTTTGTCAGGGTCGGGTGTGTGTGTGCTGACCTCCCGGTCTAACAGGAGTAAAGATGAGCATTAGCAGTGATCAGGTCAGCTTCCTGGTCTACAGATACCTACAGGAGTCAGGTATCCTCTCAAGTCCTTATATTCATCATGTCTGCATTTTTCTGCTCTGCTTTAGGACCTAACTACGACTGCATTAGAGAACCCACTGTCAAAGGGTAATTAACATACTGGTAATTCACTTTTATTAGTGGTTTGCTTTGCTGCCAACCTGCTTTCACACTCAGTGTGATTTGTATCTTAATGTGTCTTTTTACTGTGTTTTACTTAACAATTATATTAGTCATTAAGTAAATGATGTTTTGGTTTGATGTGGAAACAGTCTCACACAATTCGAAATTAGGGACGGTCTAATTTAAAAGCCTTTGAGTCAATGCTCCTGCAACACAGATCTGATCTATGGAAAACTTTGCCAAAAGCGTCAGCATAAATTCTTTAGTAATGAATTTTTTCTTCTTTTATCAGCACAATTGATTAGAAGTCTACAAACAAAGAAACAGGAATAGAAAATAACTGAAAAGTAAGAAGAATCAGTAAAAGATAAATATGAGCAAGAACATGATTTTGATATTTTTATTAGAAAATCTAAATCAATGTATTATCCTTCTTCTGATTTCCAATGTTCAGAAAAATACTTTGAGTTTGGTTGAACACTCAACATATATGCATAACCGTTTATACTGTTTATACAGTTTAAAGCAGTTTAAAGTAGAAATAATGACACATTATTGGATACATTTCCATTGCACCCCTCAAGTTCTATATTCTTTCCTAACTGAAAAATGTAGGACCGTATAAAGAACAAGTAAGCGCCACGCCCTGCTTATATTATCAGACAAGACAGCTTATGAATTGACAGCTTTTCAAGACAGCTTCATCATTCTGTTCCCTCACTTGTTCAAAGTCAGTGTAACTCAACTACAGCAGAATGGTCTCTCCCTCTCTCTAATCAACTGTGGGACTAATGCAAACCTGCAAGATCAGGCAAACAAGATGGTCTTTTTCCTTGATGAGGATTCAAATTTCAGTCTTCTACGTTAATGGATGTATTAGTCTGCACAGTCCACAGCAGAGAACAGTAATCATCAGATAGAATACTATGTTTCCCTTCCACGCAATTTGAACCATTGGCTATACAGTAGGTACTAAACACAAAGTGTGAAACTGTTGCGCTTATAATAATCTATTCCGACATTCAAAGGGTCTTGGATAAAGATTTAAAACTGCCACGATCATCCATACATGCTAGTCGCCCTCCGCACCTGATATCAGTCATTTCAACATCACTCTATGTTGAAAACTGTCAATGAAAGGCCTAATTAGAGGAAAAATGACAAAGCTTAGAGATGAAATAGAATACCAACATTACACGCCATCATATGTGTCTGTTTTAATGTAATAAGTGTATTTCAAATGTCAGCAGTGTAACCTAATGTAACCAGAGCAGTCTACATTTTTAGGAAGGAGACTGTTCTGTATTAGTATTGGTGAGTATTGGAGTCGATAGGAGTATCAATAGTGGTATTGGTATTAATAAAATCTTAACCATACCCATCCCTAGTTGTAGAGGCTAACTAAGTAACTAACAGGTGCAGATTTCCCATGACACGGTTTGCCGTTGCAACCCTTTCTCTCACTTTCATGGTGACTCGACTTGGGACTTGCTGGACCTGAGCAATGACTCGACTTGTCTTACTTGAGTCTAAACACGGTTACTTGGGACTTGCTTGAGACAAGAAGGTTAAGACTTGAGACTTGCTTGTCTGCTTCTTGATTGGGGAGTTCTTGTGGATGGATTGGATAATCCTAGGAAATTACCACACAGTACCTTATGAAAACAACAGTCTTCGTTTAAATTAGGTCATTTGAAGGTATTTCTGCGACATTTTTCACTTTTTATGGAGATTTATACGTTTGTTTAACAGTCTAGAGATGTTATACAATTAGATTTTTTTTATTCTACTACATTTGCACCGTAAAAGCACAGAAAATATCAACAGTAAATATCTGGGAGGATTTTTTTGTTTGTTTTTTTAAATCTCATTAGTATAACTAAAGATTTTCTACTGTCATATACAGTGGGTTTCTTTTAAAACCATTTTTTACTACTTTTTTTTTTTTTTTACAGTGTACACAAAAGCCTATAGCAAGCAAACCATTATGTGAGGTATTTGCAGTACAAGTTTGTTCTAAACCCAGAAAGGAATGCCTTATAATGATATCTCAATAATAAAGAATTTCATATTTAATATTGTGTACAGGGAATGACCTGAACTGAAATAGGTTGTGTTCAGTCAGATTAAGTTACATTAACAGTGAACGGTAATGTTTCTACTGCCATGTTTGCATAAAACAGTTCACATCTGGACATGACATCCTATTACTGGACTCACCATTATCAAATTTAGCCAAATAGTTTAGCCATAATTCTACCGTATCATGTTGCATTGTAATTCATTTGGAAAAGAGACTATAGCGGAAACAGACGGTTAGTTCAGACATTCAGTGACGAAGAGACGAGATGATTTTTGTGACACAGTGGGAATTGTGTTTGCAAGATCTAACCATCTGCAAGACTGCTTTGGTTTGCTATAAGCTGTGTAAACTATTGATGTAGCCAACTGGATGTGTTGATGCACACAAAAATGTGTGCATAAACAACACACGTTGAACCTTGGGTACCCATGGCTGAGTTATGTGGAATCAACGACAGAATTTTTCCAAAATAATCACGCAAACGCATGAGACTCTGTACACACTATAGTGACTTATTATTCTCCAGGGTTATGAGTTGCAAAGGACGTGGCATGCACACGCACATACCACCAAACACTGTTCTCTTTGAATCAAAATATATGAAATACAATAACAACATGTCAAGTGTGGCTAATTGTTAAAGATTCCTCAATGACAATATAGGGAGAAGTGGGATGATTGAACACCATCAGACTTTATCTTTGCTCAGGCTCTTATGTGTTTTGAGGAACACCTGAAAAGTAGTTCACAAGAGGATCTGATCTCATCAGTCAAAAGAAGTGAACTCACCCGTTGACATAGAGGAACAGGCCCTGGTTTGTTTACACCTGCACATTCTGACAACATCCTGATGTTGCATCCTTCCATCCTTCCACTTCCATCATCTGCATGGTGACAAGAAAAACGTATTCATGGCATTTTATGAAAATTGGCCCAGTCGCCATCTTTTTTCCTAAACTGTCAACGCCAAAGTCAGAAAAATTGATGCACTCAAACTACGTTTTCACTACACGACACAAGTGGTAATAAATTCGACACCTTTTCCGGGACATTTAATACATTCCAGCATACTAATGATCATTTTAAATAGAGAAAACGTGTATCACTCAGAAATCACTGTGTATCACTGAGAAAGCTTTCAACGGGTTTAGGAAAATGAAGCGATGAAATAAGCATAAGAAAAGCATGATTTTAGGAGTTGTCTCACGATCATTGTCCAACTGAGACCACAGTCAGGTGTTCCGCTAGGATTTCCGATCTGTTATCAGACATTTCTCTAGCACGTCGGTTTTCCACAGTAGATCACTTCTACACTGGTTTAATTCTCCAGCAAAGGTCCATTTAACGGATGTTTTCCGATGCTTCAGATCTCCAAGAGTTTAGCATTATTTTTCATTGCAGGCCAAGTCCTGTCAAGTCCAAGTGCAAAGCGAGAAATTGATCCGGTCTGCTGAGTTTATGTGACCTTGGTCGCACATCACCTGTCTGTTACCATGACTATTACGGTCACACGTGCTTGGTGTGAGAGAGTAAGAGATTTTAATAAGTAGCTCTGTAAATTATTTAAAATGTCCAACTTTTGTTTCTACAGTAGATGTTTCCATATAGCTTAATGATGTGATATTTTACAGACTTTCTATATGATTCATTCAATTGCAGTTTACAAAGGCAATATTTTTGTACACTGTAAAAGCCATATGACATTCCCATCATCCTCAATTGTAGTTTGTGTTTAGTGCTAATTAGCAAATGTTAGCGAACTGACATGCTAAATAGTGAACATGGTAAACATCATACCTGCTAAACAGCAGCTTGTTAGCATGGTCATTGTGAGTCAGTCTCACAGAGCAGCCAGCATGGCTGTACATTGCTTGATCCTTTTGACTATAACCTTATATAGGCAATAGGTGCCATTGGTGCTGTAGGATTCAAACCTAGCTCAGATGTGGTGGCTTGTACATCTGCCAGTTCAACCAGTCTACAGCGCTGCTAAAGGAGGTATTTGGGTTGAGTGTGAAAGTTAATTCTTGACCTTAGAAACAGTACTTTGACCAAACAATCTTAACTTAAAGTGTTAAGAGTCCAACTATGTTCCATGAAAACAATATTGTAATGGTGGACTACTACTCCAAATGCACTAATAAAAAATTGATTAAAATACTTAATGATGTGTTATTCTTTTCTCTCCGTTCCAATGGATGGAGAATCTGAATGCAAGAAACCACCTAATAGTAAAAATGATAATAAATAGTCTTATTTAAAAAAATCTAATCAGAGCAGTTAGAATAAATCCAAACAATTTCCCTTCTGGTTACATTAAAATCAGCTGATCCAATGGATGGATTTGTTTGTTTTCTTTAAATCCTGAGTAAAAGCCATAAATCTTTCATATGATATTTTGACATGTATAGATAATGTAACATGTTTATTTTAAACACAATTTAAACACAAATTATGTAATTTAACAATATAATTAATCGTTTGAAATATGTCTTACGCTTCCTCCTTGCCTAATGGTTGGCCATGCTTGCTGAGTGTGTGGCTCTACTGCAGTCCACTTCTGATGATGTGGAACACTGTAATTGGCTAATAGACATCCATTCAAATACGTGTGTACATTTGGGTGGAGTCAGATGACAGTAATCACATATCTAGACATCGCAGAAAAGTTATGTCCATTGGAATGATCGGGGATCTGAACAGGTTAAGGTCCACTTACTAGTTTTTTCTTGGGCTTTCAACAGCACCTGTCATTGCTCAACGGGCAATTTCCATCCACCAATGAAGACTTTGAGATGTAGTTGGAAACTTCAGGTAGGATTATTTTGTCAAACAACTGAGTTGTGGTGAGTCTTCCCCACATGGACGGTACTGTTTCATCTTCCTTAAGTCTAGTCTACTGTGCTAATCACTTGAGTAAACACAGACTGGTTTCGATTACATCTTGAAACTCCAGCAGGTGGATGGGATGTTTTCCAAAACAGAGAACAGGATGGAAAGTGATTTTTTAAAGCCAGTAAGTTCAGTAGCGAACCAAATAACAGTTGAGTCATTGGTACTGATCCGTAACCCTTTCAACCCTCACAGATATATTAGTCATTTTGTGCCATCCAGCAGTAAAGATCTTTTAAAAACTTTTTAAAAACAGCAACCTCGTCCTTTTTTACTTGAACTGCTCCCACCAAAATATGGGAGCTGCATTGACTCAAATCCCAAACAGATATTTTGCAGATGAATAACCCTGAATATTGGGTTTAATTCACTCCTTTATCTTTTACTGTACAATCATTTAATTTGATTTGATACGCACCATTTTCTGACTTCCACCATGAGTCTTTGCCTACTTTCTCCAACTGAATAAAGAAACATTTACTAACACCTTCACAGATATTTAACTGACATGAGCCTGACATGAGTCCACCTTACAAGTCCACCTTATCCATAAAACCCCCTTAACCCCACCCGCTGATCTAACAACATATTTCATATTTTGATTCGTCAGGTGCGTTTTGTATTGTTATCGATAGATCCTACCAAAAATGTGTATCCTTGGGAATTCTAATTTGCAATCACAGTATATACAATAAACATATACAACATAACTAACGTAGGATTTAAAAGTTTAAAACCACCCTCTGCATACATGTACACATGAGGATTAATAAATAAATTTGGATTAAACAGTTAAAACTCAGTTAACATGGAGCCTGTTATCACACAGGTTTATCTACAACTCCACAGAAAGTGTAATGATAAGTAGTTTTGTTTCAAGCACCGTGAAAACTGCAAAATAAGCACAAAATTGCTACTCCTTTATGAAGTTGTAAACACAGTTGTAAACATATCCTCCAATGTTACAGTGCAACACCGCATTTGCATACTTGTACACTACACAATAAATGATGCATTAAGGTATTTCAAATAACAAAACACATGCACATAGAAAATAATTCATAAATAAAAAAATGACTTTGGTGCTTTTTAATCTGCATATGCAAATTTCTAGTAACAGAAACTAAACACTAACTTTCAATAACACTGCCAGAAAATACTTTACAGAGTTTCTTTACAGCTTATACATAAACAAATACCACACACGTGGTACATGCGCTCACCACGGGCGCCAACTCTGGGGAAACTTCACAGGCCTTTGCTGTTTTCACACGGAGCGCTGCTAGCTTGATTGACACACGTGCTCTCTGAGCTAAACACAGCACATAGATGCGGACAGAGTAAGACACAGGAAGTTTAACAGCAGCTCAGAAAAATGTTAACATATTAAAAATGTTTACATGTTAACATGAACAATATGTTCACGTGTTATTCACTCCTCAACACAACGCAGTGTTAAGGGGTGAATAGCATCAAAATTAGACAACATATTAAGATGATTTAGCTATGCAGGTTCCCGGGCACACGGCTCTGATAACCTCGGTGACAGACCGTGAATGAATCAACATAGCCATAGCTGTATTACCTCCGCCGAGGAGGTTATGCTTTCACCCGTCTTTGTTTGTTTGTTTCTTTATTTGTCTGTCTGTCAACAGGATTACGCAAGAATTACTGAACCGATTTGCACCAAACTTGGTGGAGGATTGGCGTGTGGGTCAGGGAAGACCCCATTAAATTCTGGTGCTGATCCAGGAATTTATTTATATTTTTATTATATTTTGTATCTCTTTCCTTCCTCTATGTGCCTGCATAATTTGGTGCAGATCCAGATAATAATCCGTATCTGCTGGAACTAGACAGACGTGTAGCTTTGTTTGGCCTTGGCGGAGGCATGAGTGCCATTCTAGGTGAGACTGAGACCAACCCGCCAGAAGGATAAGAGTAACAGGTGCAAGGTCCTAAAGTGACAGTCAAGAGTGAGCATCTCATTGAGAGAGAAGGTGAAAAAAGAGAGTTTTAAGTTTAAAGGAATCAAATGAGTCACACTGTCTGATGACTGCAGAAAGATCACTATACTATAATATGTATGTATCACACAGTAAAAAGTTACACTTACTCTATGTTAATGCTCTTGAGTCACATGAAAATCAAAACAAACTAAATCCTACGAATTTCAGAGGCAATGCTGTGACAGAGCATGGTATTACTATATGTAAGAGAATAATGCTGTAGAATTAAAATAAATATTTAGAAACTTTTTCTTTTAACTTTATTTCTTTTAGGGAATAAAGTTAATTATAAAAATAGACTACAGAAGTTCACTTTCTTTCCAAGTCAAAGGCTTGTAACCACTTTTTTTTTCACATTACATGAATGGCAGTAGCTCATTTGACAGCACGTCCTTCGTTCATTTCAGGGTTGTTGTGTTTTTTGGTCGGTGACTCCTCCGGTCTGCATGAAGGCCACTGAACCTCAAGCCAGCAAGGCACGTGGGCCAGCTGGAAGTTTTTACTCATCTGAAATACCTCAAGTGGCTCCTATCAATGCAAAGGAGCAGCAGTAAAGTTGTGATCAGGCCTGGATCAGAAAAAATCATGAACCCCCCTAAAACCAAGCTCGAAAGTAGAGTCCCACCTATCGCCAGTGTTTATGATCATATTATTAATATGTATATTAATGACAATATAGATTTAATAATGTAAGATAGAGTACCCATAATATAGTTTAATGTATATTATATTTTATTATACGCCAAGGTTACCTTGGGTGCTGCCGTCTCCGCCAAACACATAGGCCAGGCCTCATGGTTAAAGAGAAGAATGCAGTCACCAGATCCTCCTTTTTCCAAATGGAGTCACTGTCATCATACTATCTTGGCCTCCTGGCAGAAACCTCCCAGTATCTCTCACAGCTCCTTTTTGTGGAGGAACTTGGGCCAGAATTCGAGGGAGTCTTCCTCTCATTCTCATTCTCAATCAGCCTTTTTGAGTTGAGGGGAGGGAAATTGGGGAGAGAGGAAAAAGAGGAGGGAGAGGGGGAGAGAGAAGAGAGAGACCCGGAACAGTTGTATATACTGTTGTATCCAAGCACTGTCAGACTAAGACATGATGGTGCCTGACCGTTAAGGGCTTTGTGTGTAAGCAGGAGGATTTTAATTTCTATTCTGGATTTTACAGGGAGCCAATGCAGAGAAGCTAATATGGGAGAAATATGATCTCTTTATCTAGGTCCTGTCAGTATTTTTCAGAGTTATTTGGACATCCTGATAATAAGGAATTACAGTGGTCCAGTCTAGAGCTAACAAATGCCTGGACTAGCTTTTCAGCATCCTTAAGACAGGATGTTTCTAATTTTCACAATACCGTGAAGGCTGTCCTGGAGACTTGTTTAATGTGTGAGGCAAAGGACATGTCCTGGGCAAAAATGACTCCAGGCTTCCGCACAGTAGAACTGGAGACCAAGGTAATGCTATCGAAAGTAACTCTATGACAGTGGCCCTTAGACATCAATAGACATCAATTAGAGCGATAAGGAAGATGAAGTGATCTATGTCCTTACATCTCGGAACAGCGTTGTGTCCCATTAAGGTTTGGATCTTGCTTGTTTGCATTCACCTTTTACTTCACTGCCCTCTTGTGGCTGCAGTAGGCTATTGTCTCTGGAAGATAGGTCGATTACCAGCCGTCACATCTATCGTAATTTCGTGGGCGCGGCCATGTCCCAAAGAAAAAGGCAGGGGTTTTTTAAGGGAGAGAACAGTGTTTTTTTTGGACATCTGCACATGATGATTGTGGATAATCCTGGGATTTTTGGCGGGTAACAAGGCCAGGGAAGAGTAAACAGTTGAATTGCGGTAAAGTTACTTGCTTGCAGAAACGGCGCTTCAGAGGAATAAAGCGGTTATTTAACTAGTTAGTAATGTCGAATATTCTTTTGGAACTTTCTCTAGTTATGTGATGTGTCAGCTAGCATTAGTTATTGAACATAAAATGAAACAGGCTATCCTCATAGTTGTGCTACCGAGTTAGCTAGCTACCCCAATCATTCCAAATGCAAGCCAGACGGCTAACGAAATTAATGCAAGTTAATGGTAGCTAATATTATTTAGCGATAAAGCATTGTCAGAGCTAGATAGCAAGTTAGAGTCTGAATACCTTGCTCTTTTCATCGCTTGCACCTTTAGTTTACAATGTTTCTTTTCTTAGCAAACTGCTAATCAGTAGTCTAGTAGTCTTTAACAGACCAATGAGGGCTAGCTCGATAGTACCAGTATGTGCTAGGGTTAGTGGTAGTTTTCTCATCTTAGCCAGTGAGTTTGATCTTTGCTCAACATTCTCATTGTTCTTTTTGTTATGCAAGATACGAGGAAATGCACAAAGGGAAAAGAGGCAGAAGAAGACTGACTCCTTTTTCATGTCAAGCAGTCGTGTAAGAGGAGTTACAGTGACATGGGCTTGCTTCGTCTTTGCTTTGGAAGGAAAAAGAAAGCTAGCTTGCAATCTATGACTGAAATCATTCAGTTTTATAGCAGTAGATTAATTTTGTCCTTGCATTAATGCTATTTAGGTGTTCAAATATGTAAATTAAAGCTATTTGTTTGAGCTTAAAACCTATTTTTAAAATGCGTTGCACAGATGAGCAGTCAAATGAAATTCGTTTTAAGGTTTGCCCTCATTTTATCAGAATCAGAAATACTTTATTGCTGCCTGAGGTGGAATTGTGTTTGTTACAGTTGCTCCAGCATAGAGAAGTTCTAAGAAAAATAGAAATAGAGAATAAGGAAGTATGTAAAAATATTCATTTTTTACTACAACAGTACATATGGAAATACAAAATAAGAAATAGAAATCATTCTACCCTATGTATCTCGGTGTGAATAATATTTGAATAATATACAGCAGTTGCATAATTGCCCAGGGTATTGCAAAGAAAAATTTGAAGTTTGAATTGTTGCACGAATTATTGTGCTGTCAAGTCAGTTTTGTTTTTTTAACTTTAAAAGGTTTTTTTGAGGAAGTAGGGTCCAGGAGTCGGGAGGACAAACGAGCAGGGAGAAGGAGACAAGGAGATGGTGAGGGTGAAGATGGGGGAAGTAGTTTACAGGCCACAGAGGTGTTGGACACGTCTGCTGTGGCAGTCTCCAACTGCATGGCATTCATTTTGATTTGGCATATTGTGGAGACTGGAATGGGGGCTGAAGATGGGGGTTTGCGATGCTTATGTCCCCTTGTTCCGTAGAACCCCCACAGTTTTAAAATCGCTGCTCCTCCCTTGCCATAGAGTGAAGCCACAGTGGCAAACTAATTTCAGAAGCAAAGTAGTGTTAATGTTTACTTGCTTGTTTTGTATGTTAGCAGTTTTGGTGAGTGGTGAAATTGCTACCACCTTCTTCTGTTTAAGCCAGTTATGACACAAATCTGAAAAAGGTAATCGAAAACTTAAAATGTAGCCTAACTTACATTTGTGATCACAACGCGCGCCCGTGTGTGTGTGTGTGTGAGTGAGTGAGTGAGTGAGTGAGTGAGAAAACTGGTATGCTCTAAAACTAGACAGGAATCTTAGTTTTTGTGTTTCTGTCCCTGCCTATCCCACCCTTGTTAGCTGGATATGGTCTGATGTGACCCATTTCATATTAACACCTTGTTTTACCATTCAAAATGTGGACTTCCAAAAACATTGTTCATACGTTTAGACAACTTGGGCTAATCCTGTCCTTGATTAATTGCTATAATTAATTAATGAATACCAAGCAATACGCCTAAGTTGGAAGGAATTGCACTGAGTCAAAATTGATGTAAAGTTCATTTATTTCTACACATAATGTATACATTTACTGATTCTTCTTTTTCTAATTCCAGATTCGTGCTCATGAAGGCAAGGTGATGATTGACAGAGCAGAAAGTAAGTTAAAAAAAATGGGGAAAAAAACAAACCGCAGATGTTCCTCAGAGGAAGAATGTGGAGATGTAATGTTTAACAAAACGAAAGATGTGAATGTTTTCTAGTTGTTTCTTCTAATATACTGTAAATCATACTCTTTGCCCCATATTTTAAAAATCCTGGTAAGTCCAACAGATTGAATGACACTGCTCTTATCAAAGCTACCATCTTCATCTCTTACCTGGTGTTCCTGAACTAGTTGAGAAATTAGTAGAACAAAGGAATTTGATAGACAGGAATTATTCTGCCTCTGTCCAGTCAGCCTCTGGCGAGACCCAGAAGAACCTGGTGAGTTGCTGTGATGCATTCACTTCAGGCCTTCATTCAGCCTTACAGGTGGCACCCTTTTTCCTCTTCTCACACACATCTAACACACATATTGACACATGATAGATTACAGTAGGGCTGTAGTCGCCCAAAGAAAATGTTGGTTGGCTGAAATCGTGGCTACTCTTCGACCATTCGATGGAAAAAAAAAAACTGCGCGTTATCTCTAGATTAACTTTAGTCGTCCACAATGCACTCTACCTGGTAGTCTTATTAGCCGAAATGAATTCTAAACACGAAAAGCTAGTATTTGCAGCATAAAGTATTAAGATATGCCAATTTTGCTATGTTAACCCTCAAAGCCTCAAGCGTTAAACATGAAAGTTGACAGAGCATCCTAACGCAGACTAGTTAGCCTACCGTTTTTAGATGATATGTCATGTTGGTTGTTGAGCTGTGATATGCAAACTGCTGTTTGCACAGTTTACACTTGACTTTTTTGGTCATTTGTTTTAGCAAAATGAATTGAAAGTCCCTGCATCTGTAAAGTGACTGTAGCACAACTACAATAGGCAACACATTTGATTATTGAGGAGTACTGTTGTATTTATTAGACCAGGAAAAATCATATATGAAAGGTATGGTGGGCCGTTACTGATTTGCTAACAGTATGGAAATGATCTATGAATGAAAAGCATATCCAATAGTCCAATCTAACAGCTCTGAGATATAAATGACAATATTTTTCATTGTGTCCAACTGTACTTCACACAGCACAGGACCCACAGCAGCTTATTCAATAATTCATTAATACGTCGTACTAACCATTATTTATTGCTTTCTTACTCTGCCACCTGAGCTCTTACCATTCACTATGGACAAAAAAAGTGAGTATGAACTTCTGACTTGAAGAAAAAGTGATCTACAATAGTCTTTAATACAAAAACAGAGAAAGTAATGTTATGTCAACTAGCTGCAAAAAGATTGTTTCTGCCTCACTAACCATTATTTATTGTCCTTCCTTTTTACCACCTGAGCTGCTGATTTTTACCTGGACTAAAAAGATGAGTACAAGCTTTTGACTTGGAAAGAGGTTGATCTAGAAAAGGCTCAAATGTACAGACAAAGAAAAAATGCATGCCATTGTGTAAATCTGTTTATCCATATAGTTTTACTTATTCAATAATTTGAAGATGATTTGTCATACTTTGTCATTTTTATCTTACTTTACTCTTATCGTGCTCTTCTACCAGAGCTGCTGCTTTCTCTGTGGATGAAAAGGTGAGTACGAGTTTGACTTGAAGAAAAAGTGACTAAGAATAGCTTTTAATATAAAGAGAGACAGAGTAATATATGTTACTATATATCCTGCCTGTTAATACATATAATATCACTTATTCCGTAAGGTTTATCTTACTAACCATTTTTTCTTTGTCTACTCTGATTTTACCACCTGAGCTCTTACCAAAGTCACAGATTTAACAGTAGGTACTACTGTGGTGGCTGATGAATTCATTTGGAATCACTCGTCTCATGATCTGTGTTTTCAAAGCTTTGCTGCGCCATGTCTCATCCCTGCAGTTCATGTTTCTGTGTTCAGGGTCTCTCTATCAGTTGTAACACTGAAGCCTAATGGATAAGGCACTGGCCTCCTAAGCCAAATATTGTCGGTTCGAGTCCCATCTGGGGTGACTGACAGCAGAGTGGCGCAGCGGAAGCGTGCTGGGCCCATAACCCAGAAGTCGATGGATCGAAACCATCCTCTGCTAAGTGTGTGTGTTGTTGGCAGCTGGGTGGCCTTGATCATATCTCAAACACTCCTTGACAGCAATGTCAATAAAGTAACATTTACCTGTAACGTACTGCAAAAGGTGACTTTCTTTCACAATAAAAGGTGTTGTTCTCTCTGCCACAAAGACTGAACAAAGATGTTTCTTTCTGTCCTCTTGTAGACTTTAATATGCTGTAATTCACATTCAAAAGCAGCAGTCACATTGTAGAATCAACATTCACTTGGATCGGAGCTGATTTCCTGAGGGAAAGAGATCATAAAAATTTATACAAACATTATAATGTCTTGAAATGCTACTTTAAATTTCACATCCAACAAGATGTCTTGTAAAAGCTTTAGCCTCGAGTTGCTAGCCTCAAGCAGAGATGAGGAGCAGGCTACAGAGGTCTGGTAAACTCACCTCTTTCTATCTCCACATACACACATTTTTGTTTTAAAACTTTTTGTCTTCAGCCCAACCGACACTGAGTCAACTGACATCACTTGAGATGTCAGATTCACACAGCTCCCTCTGGAGCCACAAAAAGGCTTTATACAACCTATTTTTACATATGCAGTAGAGTTCCACGAGATCTGTAAACTGACTTTCAAGTGTTCCCCTTTAATGTGCCGCTGTGGAGAACTCTTGACCTGTGAGATGATGGGAAGGCTGAAGAAGCCGGAGTGACAAGATAATCACTGGATGGTGGGGTAAAGAATTAAACCCAGGGACAGTTAGGCAAACAGATATATGATCTGGACAAGTCTCTGTCACCTCCATCGATACCAATTAGACGCAGGTTATCACAAATGAACTTGTTTTGTTTGTTGCACAATTGTTTCCTTTAACTACACAAATATATATTATAGGATGTAGAATCTCTTGTCTTGGAGAGATGTTATATTTGGCCCAAACCAAATATAACACATACATAATTATGTATGTGTAGCTGCCTGTTCTTTCTGAGTCATTTTTACACTCCCTTTTCCAACACTGATAACTGCTAATGATAAGAAACATGCTAACATTTTTCAGATCAAGCATTGGAACAAGGTTTACGGGGGAGAACAGGCACCCGACAAAGACACATCACTAGTAAATATCATCTGCAGTATATAAGACCAGATATTAGTCCATTTCAACCAGTATTTCTAAAGCTTACATTGTGATTGATATATGTAATATTAAGTATGATATCTTAAGTGCTTGAATGATCTGATCAACGTAGTTTTACATTTCCCCCACTGGCGATAGAGAAGCTGAGCAACTTTTACCTTTGTCTCCTTTCTTTTGAGTCGGCACACCAAAGAGGGAACAGACCCTTTTCAAAGACTCGTCGTCGTCGTCGTCAATTCTTAATTTAATTCACGGGGGAACATTGAGGGAAAGCCCCTCGTGACCCTCAAACATGTCGGAACAGGGTAAACGCAGCAGCAGTTAATAGGATTATTAGATGCTTGGTTTTGGTTTTGGTTTTGGTGTACCTACACCTGTGTTTACCTTGCTATAATACGTCTGCGAAAAGTGACATGTTGTGAATCTACCACTTCCTTCTTTTGGTGATTCATATTTTTCTGACAGGATTGCTAAGACCTGCATTAGCTGCCTGTTTAAATTGGTAAACATTTAATAACTACAACTGTCAAAGCTGACGGTACTCTGTGTTCACATTGCCAGAATGGCTGATTATGGCAAATGTCAGTACGGACCATTTAAATAAAGTTTGTTTAAGCTTTTTTTAAAGGAATGCTAGAAATCCGACTTTCTAAGGACTTTCCAGTGAAACTTAGTGTTTCCTTCTTTCTTTTATTTCCCCAGATGCACCAGGGATCCAGCTGATGACTGGCACTTTGGAGGAAGAGCTTCTTCATCTGCTACGTTGCACTGGCACTTCTGCTACAGATTCGTTGACCTTTTGTGGTATGTTTTGATTTTACTGATCAATACAGTGTATAGTTAGGATTCTGAACTAAAAGACAAAAGTGCAATGTTTGTCCACATATATTATCAGAACTATACGCAGCCCCCAGGGGTCCGGAGAACATTGTGGAAAAAATTCTAAATCTGAATTGGAAAACAGAAGCTTAAAAACAACAGACCACAACCCTCAGCTCAACAGCAGGATTTGTTGCTTTCTCCACCTGTTTCAAAGGTGAAATCATGACCTCATCATGACAGTCGCCCCAACAGACTAGACAGACCCATGGAGATATGCCACTTTTAGTTTTTCACTTCCACCTGGGGGGCTCTGAAGAACCGATTGTGAATAATTGGTTGATATTGTAAACTCACATCTGAATACATTAAATAAAAGTGTTTAAGTATCAGTAGTGGTGTGTACTTGATTTGTAATTAAGTTTCCAACCCCACCTTCGTTGAAAGAGTGAAAATCTTGTAGATGTATCAGTTTATTTTGTATTTCTTCAGTATGTTTTCAGTTGAGGATATTTCACAGTAATCTTAAAACTTATATTTTCTGAGAATTTGAAGAAACATTTCTGCTGTTAATCAGTACAGTCGTTAAAATATAAAATGTTATATTTCATTTAAGGTTTGCACTGTAATTCTACAAAAACGGAATCAGTAAATGTTGTATTTAGATTGTACTTCTACAGGTTTTTACCATTACTTTACATATTTAAACTTTAAATCTAAACACAAACACCGCAAGTTTAAAGTTTGAGATGATTTTAATTTGTTTTATACGGCTTAGAAAAGTTTTATTTTGTCTTCCAAAATAATAAAACACCTTCAACGTGTTAACACTTCATTTAAGCTGTTTGTTCGTAATAATTCAGGAAAAATCTGTAAAATAACAGTGTTTCTCTGCAGAACTTTTAGTGTGATCGCTTCATTAAAGGTTTATTGTCAGTTTTGGTGTCGCCACCATCACCTCTCCTCTAGTGCCAAAATGTCAAATTGGATATTTCAAATTTTGGGCAGAATTTCTAACTGGGTTGGACTTGACTTAGGATTTCAGCAGTGACTTCATGTCTAAGACTTGAGGCTTAGCTGTGACTTGCAAAATAACTTGAACACCTGTCCCTGACTGTGTGACTTGCACAGCTTGAGATGTTTGAATTTGACTCCCCTGACAGAGAAGTCTGCTTCCAGTTCCACACGTCAGAGGCAACACACATTTACCGGTCAGAGTTGAGGAAATGTCTACTGAGCTCAGTAGTGACAGGACACTTGAGAATCACTTAAGCCTCTTTCCTCTCATCTTTGAACACCCTGCTCTGTTCAAGCAGATGTTTTGTCTTTTTCTGAATAACGGTTTCACAGTCGGCATTCGGCCGTTTTATCAACACACAATGTCCGTCATCCAAAATACGTGACATGACCATCACTTTTGTGTACTTACCCACATCTGAGCTATTTAATAACAAGTACAGCTGAAATGTTTTCAGTGCAGCACGGTTTTATTATACCACTTCATATCATAGCAGAAGTTACAGTATCTCAGGGCACTGTTCACACAGAGCAGGTCTAGACCGTCTTCTTTACAATATTTACAATATTTATTTTTTTCCCCCTCGACCGGTTGGGTAGAGAGGAAAGGGGTAGAGAAAGGGGGGTAGAGGGGGAGGAAAAGGGGGGTAGAGAGGGGAGAAAGGGGTGGGGAGAGGGGATAGAGGGAGAAAAGGGGGGTAGAGGGGAGGAAAAGGGGGGTAGAGAGGGAGGGAAAGGGGGGTAGAGAGGGGAAAGGGGGTAGAGGGGGAGAGAAAAGGGGGATAGAGAGAAAGGGGAGTGGGGGGGGAGGAAAGGGGGGTAGAGGGGGGAGAGAAAGGGGGAAAAAGGGAAGCAGGGGAGAGAAAAGGGAGGGATGGGGGGTGAAGAAGGTAGATAGGGGAGAAAGGGGGGTTAGAGAGGGGGAGAAAAAGAGAGAAAAGGAGCAGGAGGAAAGAGACCACAGCACAATACAAGTTGACAATACAGAAGACTAATAACAAGAGTCTCAGCAGAGGGTCTCGAGGATCCAATCCATTCAGAAGATGGATTTTTTGAGGATGCGGTTTCTGGACATGCAGTAACCGTCGATCTGCTCCGACAAACGGCTACAGCATCTGTCCTTGGAGGCCAACTGCTCTCTGTAGCGCTCTCTGAGCCTGGAGGCCTCCCTCATCCTCTCCATCCGATCCTGCTTCTTGTCAGAGCTGAGGCCAGACTTCAGGCTCTTCTGCAGCCACGTCAGGAGCTTGGAGGATTTCGATGTTGCTTCTTTTTCAAAGAACAAAGAGGTGCAGAGCATAGAAAAACATGAAGCCCTGAATAGGTAGAAAAAATGCTATTTGAGAAGTGGATACAAATGAGATACATACTTTTAGACTTCAGGCTTGCGTTTTCAGCAGTGGGGCAGCGGGTGGAGTCGGTTGGGCGGAAGTCCTCCTGGAGAGTCTCACAGTCGGTTTTTTCCTGTCCAACCCAGTTGTTGATCAGAGTTTCTGTTCTACTCTGCTCATGACTCTTCCCCGCAGACGCCAGGCACTTAAAGGTGACCTTAAGCTCGGCCTCTTCACGCCTCCTCTGCTGCTCTTCCTCCAGATCACCGATGGTGTATCTGGGCCTTGTGAGGAGATACTTCTGTACCGCCATCACCTGGTTGCACTGAAGCCTCTCTTTCAGCAGATGTTGCATCTCCAGGGCCATTTGCTCATTGGCCCTCTTCTCCTCCTCAGCTCTCCGTTTGGCCTCTTGCATCCTCCTCTCGTCCTCAGCTCTTTCTTTCTGCATTTCCAGTCTTTCAGCTTCTCTTTCTCTTTCCTCATTTTCTCTTCTCCGCCTCTGAAGCTCTTCCAGATCTTCTCTTTGTCTGCGCTCCATCTCCATTTCCCTCAGCTCTCTAAACATTTCCTTTCGGAGCGCTATCTTCCTCTGCTCTCTGGTCAGATCCCTGGTGCTCTTAAGAATCTCCATTTCAGCATGGAGTTGACTTTGGTGACGTGACATCGTGTCCTCGTGCACTTGAGCAGGTTGGTCTTCTCTGACTTTGTGTCTGGATGAAACTGATCCATCAATTGTTCCATCAATTCCATGATTACATCACAGGTCAGATTCCAGAATGTTCAAAGCAGCAGAATCTGAGATATTCTGGCTTCCAGTCCCCAGAATGGGTTAAGCTCCAAAAACACTGGAAACTACATTTCCCATAGTAAAACTCCCCACACCTCTAGTTTGTAAAACAGAACATGTTAAAATTTTGTAGTTGCCGAGCCAAACACAACTCACCATGCGTTGTTCATGTCTACAGCTGCCTCTCCACAAGATAACGATCCATCGTGCTATTAGCTAAAAACTCTGCTGTGGCTACCACGAAGGCCAAAGACCAAACATATCAGCCATCTTGCTTTAAGGAAGCATTTGTTGAGTCAAACATGGTGAACAGTTAAGCAATCTGTTTTGTTTTTATTTGATAGACTTGAATTGAAGCTCTGCACCTCGCTGCACCCCATTTACATCAGTGAGAGTGACTAGATAATAAAAAACTCTGAATATAACACAATGCAGTTCAACATCTCCTCATATTATAATCCCAAAAATATCTATGAAGCTGAATGAACACATCTCCAAAACTGTTTCAACGAAAGCAAACATAATAAACTTCACCAAGGTTATAACATTGTATTAGACTGATTTAGTTTGACTCAGTGTAGCTAATAAACTGCTAACTGAGTGTATATTTTTCATCTAATACACAGTTTAGGCCACATCCAAACACTTTTTGCCATAAGAATATTATAGTTATTCCTTCAGATGACAATAATTAATATACTATCATAAAAATTAGTTTGTTATCCCGGGATGTCAAGACAATTAAGGATTAAAATAGTAATTGTCCACGGCTTCTCTCACCTTCTGCAAAAAGCCAATGATCCATTGTTACGTGTTGAAGAGTACATTAACTAAACTACAGAGAGTAGGGTTGTCAGATAATTACATGTTCCAGGTGTACAGTATAAAATCATTCCATGTTTCTACGACTGGGCGTCCGTTTGCCAGATATTAAAAATACGTTTTTTTCTAGGTAGGAAACCCAACCCACAGAAATGGGAAAGAGAAGGAATTGGCAAAGGTTGATTTTTTTTTGCAAAGGATTCAGAAAATCTTGAGAGAATTATTCCTACTAGCGTATATCTAATAAACTCTCTGAGCGGCTGCTCAGCCAGTGGGTTTTAAACTCTGGGTTGTGACATGCTGAGTCAAAGATCAGCTCTCCCGATCAGGGAGACAAACCGAATCAAGAGGACAAACCAAACAACACTTGCTGCATCATTTATGCCGTTTCAACTCACCACAGCTAACAAGCCGCTTTTGTCGCTGGCTTTGAGCAAATGCTGTGAAAGGAAAAATTGGAATAACTGCAAATGTTTCACTTTCAGATACAAATGGAAAGGCCACAGCTTTAAAATCTGTAAGAAAAAGTCAAAATAGCAGCGTGTTTGTGCTCCAACCGAACCTACTCAGTCAACCTTAAACTACAGAAGTGGTTTTCCGTTTCCACAATCGCTGCAGTGGCCTGTTATCTTAGCTGAAATTTAAAAAGCTTTTAAAAAGTCTTCATTTGAGGCTGATGAAAACTGCTGACGCTCTGATGTTCAAACAAATTCTTGTCTTCACTGTGCTCTGCTCACATTGTTTGTGTCTCCGTGTCGTCTTCATTGAGCAGCAGTGTTAATGGTGAGTATTTCCCTTCATTGATGAATCTCTCTCTCTCTCTCTCTGTTTGTCAGGGTCGGGTGTGTGTGTGCTGACCTCCCGGTCTAACAGGAGTAAAGATGAGCATTAGCAGTGATCAGGTCAGCTTCCTGGTCTACAGATACCTACAGGAGTCAGGTATCCTCTCAAGTCCTTATATTCATCATGTCTGCATTTTTCTGCTCTGCTTTAGGACCTAACTACGACTGCATTAGAGAACCCACTGTCAAAGGGTAATTAACATACTGGTAATTCACTTTTATTAGTGGTTTGCTTTGCTGCCAACCTGCTTTCACACTCAGTGTGATTTGTATCTTAATGTGTCTTTTTACTGTGTTTTACTTAACAATTATATTAGTCATTAAGTAAATGATGTTTTGGTTTGATGTGGAAACAGTCACACAATTCGAAATTAGGGACGGTCTAATTTAAAAGCCTTTGAGTCAATGCTCCTGCAACACAGATCTGATCTATGGAAAACTTTGCCAAAAGCGTCAGCATAAATTCTTTAGTAATGAATTTTTTCTTCTTTTATCAGCACAATTGATTAGAAGTCTACAAACAAAGAAACAGGAATAGAAAATAACTGAAAAGTAAGAAGAATCAGTAAAAGATAAATATGAGCAAGAACATGATTTTGATATTTTTATTAGAAAATCTAAATCAATGTATTATCCTTTCTCTGATTTCCAATGTTCAGAAAAATACTTTGAGTTTGGTTGAACACTCAACATATATGCATAACCGTTTATACTGTTTATACAGTTTAAAGCAGTTTAAAGTAGAAATAATGACACATTATTGGATACATTTCCATTGCACCCCTCAAGTTCTATATTCTTTCCTAACTGAAAAATGTAGGACCGTATAAAGAACAAGTAAGCGCCACGCCCTGCATATATTATCAGACAAGACAGCTTATGAATTGACAGCTTTTCAAGACAGCTTCATCATTCTGTTCACGGTCCCTCACTTGTTCAAAGTCAGTGTAACTCAACTACAGCAGAATGGTCTCTCCCTCTCTCTAATCAACTGTGGGACTAATGCAAACCTGCAAGATCAGGCAAACAAGATGGTCTTTTTCCTTGATGAGGATTCAAATTTCAGTCTTCTACGTTAATGGATGTATTAGTCTGCACAGTCCACAGCAGAGAACAGTAATCATCAGATAGAATACTATGTTTCCCTTCCACGCAATTTGAACCATTGGCTATACAGTAGGTACTAAACACAAAGTGTGAAACTGTTGCGCTTATAATAATCTATTCCGACATTCAAAGGGTCTTGGATAAAGATTTAAAAACTGCCACGATCATCCATACATGCTAGTCGCCCTCCGCACCTGATATCAGTCATTTCAACATCACTCTATGTTGAAAACTGTCAATGAAAGGCCTAATTAGAGGAAAAATGACAAAGCTTAGAGATGAAATAGAATACCAACATTACACGCCATCATATGTGTCTGTTTTAATGTAATAAGTGTATTTCAAATGTCAGCAGTGTAACCTAATGTAACCAGAGCAGTCTACATTTTTAGGAAGGAGACTGTTCTGTATTAGTATTGGTGAGTATTGGAGTCGATAAGGAGTATCAATAGTGGTATTGGTATTAATAAAATCTTAACCATACCCATCCCTAGTTGTAGAGGCTAACTAAGTAACTAACAGGTGCAGATTTCCCATGACACGGTTTGCCGTTGCAACCCTTTCTCTCACTTTCATGGTGACTCGACTTGGGACTTGCTGGACCTGAGCAATGACTCGACTTGTCTTACTTGAGTCTAAACACGGTTACTTGGGACTTGCTTGAGACAAGAAGGTTAAGACTTGAGACTTGCTTGTCTGCTTCTTGATTGGGGAGTTCTTGTGGATGGATTGGATAATCCTAGGAAATTACCACACAGTACCTTATGAAAACAACAGTCTTCGTTTAAATTAGGTCATTTGAAGGTATTTCTGCGACATTTTTCACTTTTTATGGAGATTTATACGTTTGTTTAACAGTCTAGAGATGTTATACAATTAGATTTTTTTTATTCTACTACATTTGCACCGTAAAAGCACAGAAAATATCAACAGTAAATATCTGGGAGGATTTTTTTGTTTGTTTTTTTAAATCTCATTAGTATAACTAAAGATTTTCTACTGTCATATACAGTGGGTTTCTTTTAAAACCATTTTTTACTACTTTTTTTTTTTTTTTTTTTACAGTGTACACAAAAGCCTATAGCAAGCAAACCATTATGTGAGGTATTTGCAGTACAAGTTTGTTCTAAACCCAGAAAGGAATGCCTTATAATGATATCTCAATAATAAAGAATTTCATATTTAATATTGTGTACAGGGAATGACCTGAACTGAAATAGGTTGTGTTCAGTCAGATTAAGTTACATTAACAGTGAACGGTAATGTTTCTACTGCCATGTTTGCATAAAACAGTTCACATCTGGACATGACATCCTATTACTGGACTCACCATTATCAAATTTAGCCAAATAGTTTAGCCATAATTCTACCGTATCATGTTGCATTGTAATTCATTTGGAAAAGAGACTATAGCGGAAACAGACGGTTAGTTCAGACATTCAGTGACGAAGAGACGAGATGATTTTTGTGACACAGTGGGAATTGTGTTTGCAAGATCTAACCATCTGCAAGACTGCTTTGGTTTGCTATAAGCTGTGTAAACTATTGATGTAGCCAACTGGATGTGTTGATGCACACAAAAATGTGTGCATAAACAACACACGTTGAACCTTGGGTACCCATGGCTGAGTTATGTGGAATCAACGACAGAATTTTTCCAAAATAATCACATAAACGCATGAGACTCTGTACACACTATAGTGACTTATTATTCTCCAGGGTTATGAGTTGCAAAGGACGTGGCATGCACGCACATACCACCAAACACTGTTCTCTTTGAATCAAAATATATGAAATACAATAACAACATGTCAAGTGTGGCTAATTGTTAAAGATTCCTCAATGACAATATAGGGAGAAGTGGGATGATTGAACACCATCAGACTTTATCTTTGCTCAGGCTCTTATGTGTTTTGAGGAACACCTGAAAAGTAGTTCACAAGAGGATCTGATCTCATCAGTCAAAAGAAGTGAACTCACCCGTTGACATAGAGGAACAGGCCCTGGTTTGTTTACACCTGCACATTCTGACAACATCCTGATGTTGCATCCTTCCATCCTTCCACTTCCATCATCTGCATGGTGACAAGAAAAACGTATTCATGGCATTTTATGAAAATTGGCCCAGTCGCCATCTTTTTTCCTAAACTGTCAACGCCAAAGTCAGAAAAATTGATGCACTCAAACTACGTTTTCACTACACGACACAAGTGGTAATAAATTCGACACCTTTTCCGGGACATTTAATACATTCCAGCATACTAATGATCATTTTAAATAGAGAAAACGTGTATCACTCAGAAATCACTGTGTATCACTGAGAAAGCTTTCAACGGGTTTAGGAAAATGAAGCGATGAAATAAGCATAAGAAAAGCATGATTTTAGGAGTTGTCTCACGATCATTGTCCAACTGAGACCACAGTCAGGTGTTCCGCTAGGATTTCCGATCTGTTATCAGACATTTCTCTAGCACGTCGGTTTTCCACAGTAGATCACTTCTACACTGGTTTAATTCTCCAGCAAAGGTCCATTTAACGGATGTTTTCCGATGCTTCAGATCTCCAAGAGTTTAGCATTATTTTTCATTGCAGGCCAAGTACTGTCAAGTCCAAGTGCAAAGTGAGAAATTGATCCGGTCCGCTGTGTTTATGTGACGTTGGTCGCACATCACCTGTCTGTTACCATGACTATTACGGTCACGTGCTTGGTGTGAGAGAGTAAGAGATTTTAATAAGTAGCTCTGTAAATTATTTAAAATGTCCAACTTTTGTTTCTACAGTAGATGTTTCCATATAGCTTAATGATGTGATATTTTACAGACTTTCTATATGATTCATTCAATTGCAGTTTACAAAGGCAATATTTTTGTACACTGTAAAAGCCATATGACATTCCCATCATCCTCAATTGTAGTTTGTGTTTAGTGCTAATTAGCAAATGTTAGCGAACTGACATGCTAAATAGTGAACATGGTAAACATCATACCTGCTAAACAGCAGCTTGTTAGCATGGTCATTGTGAGTCAGTCTCACAGAGCAGCCAGCATGGCTGTACATTGCTTGATCCTTTTGACTATAACCTTATATAGGCAATAGGTGCCATTGGTGCTGTAGGATTCAAACCTAGCTCAGATGTGGTGGCTTGTACATCTGCCAGTTCAACCAGTCTACAGCGCTGCTAAAGGAGGTATTTGGGTTGAGTGTGAAAGTTAATTCTTGACCTTAGAAACAGTACTTTGACCAAACAATCTTAACTTAAAGTGTTAAGAGTCCAACTATGTTCCATGAAAACAATATTGTAATGGTGGACTACTACTCCAAATGCACTAATAAAAAATTGATTAAAATACTTAATGATGTGTTATTCTTTTCTCTCCGTTCCAATGGATGGAGAATCTGAATGCAAGAAACCACCTAATAGTAAAAATGATAATAAATAGTCTTATTTAAAAAAATCTAATCAGAGCAGTTAGAATAAATCCAAACAATTTCCCTTCTGGTTACATTAAAATCAGCTGATCCAATGGATGGATTTGTTTGTTTTCTTTAAATCCTGAGTAAAAGCCATAAATCTTTCATATGATATTTTGACATGTATAGATAATGTAACATGTTTATTTTAAACACAATTTAAACACAAATTATGTAATTTAACAATATAATTAATCGTTTGAAATATGTCTTACGCTTCCTCCTTGCCTAATGGTTGGCCATGCTTGCTGAGTGTGTGGCTCTACTGCAGTCCACTTCTGATGATGTGGAACACTGTAATTGGCTAATAGACATCCATTCAAATACGTGTGTACATTTGGGTGGAGTCAGATGACAGTAATCACATATCTAGACATCGCAGAAAAGTTATGTCCATTGGAATGATCGGGGATCTGAACAGGTTAAGGTCCACTTACTAGTTTTTTCTGGGGCTTTCAACAGCACCTGTCATTGCTCAACCGGGCAATTTCCATCCACCAATGAAGACTTTGAGATGTAGTTGGAAACTTCAGGTAGGATTATTTTGTCAAACAACTGAGTTGTGGTGAGTCTTCCCCACATGGACGGTACTGTTTCATCTTCCTTAAGTCTAGTCTACTGTGCTAATCACTTGAGTAAACACAGACTGGTTTCGATTACATCTTGAAACTCCAGCAGGTGGATGGGATGTTTTCCAAAACAGAGAACAGGATGGAAAGTGATTTTTTAAAGCCAGTAAGTTCAGTAGCGAACCAAATAACAGTTGAGTCATTGGTACTGATCCGTAACCCTTTCAACCCTCACAGATATATTAGTCATTTTGTGCCATCCAGCAGTAAAGATCTTTTAAAAACTTTTTAAAAACAGCAACCTCGTCCTTTTTTACTTGAACTGCTCCCACCAAAATATGGGAGCTGCATTGACTCAAATCCCAAACAGATATTTTGCAGATGAATAACCCTGAATATTGGGTTTAATTCACTCCTTTATCTTTTACTGTACAATCATTTAATTTGATTTGATACGCACCATTTTCTGACTTCCACCATGAGTCTTTGCCTACTTTCTCCAACTGAATAAAGAAACATTTACTAACACCTTCACAGATATTTAACTGACATGAGCCTGACATGAGTCCACCTTACAAGTCCACCTTATCCATAAAAACCCTTAACCCCACCCGCTGATCTAAAAACATATTTCATATTTGATTAGTCAGGTGCGTTTTGTATTGTTATCGATAGATCCTACCAAAAATGTGTATCCTTGGGAATTCTAATTTGCAATCACAGTATATACAATAAACATATACAACATAACTAACGTAGGATTTAAAAGTTTAAAACCACCCTCTGCATACATGTACACATGAGGATTAATAAATAAATTTGGATTAAACAGTTAAAACTCAGTTAACATGGAGCCTGTTATCACACAGGTTTATCTACAACTCCACAGAAAGTGTAATGATAAGTAGTTTTGTTTCAAGCACCGTGAAAACTGCAAAATAAGCACAAAATTGCTGCTCCTTTATGAAGTTGTAAACACAGTTGTAAACATATCCTCCAATGTTACAGTGCAACACCGCATTTGCATACTTGTACACTACACAATAAATGATGCATTAAGGTATTTCAAATAACAAAACACATGCACATAGAAAATAATTCATAAATAAAAAAATGACTTTGGTGCTTTTTAATCTGCATATGCAAATTTCTAGTAACAGAAACTAAACACTAACTTTCAATAACACTGCCAGAAAATATTTTACAGTTTCTTTACAGCTTATACATAAACAAATACCACACACGTGGTACATGCGCTCACCACGGGCGCCAACTCTGGGGAAACTTCACAGGCCTTTGCTGTTTTCACACGGGCGCTGCTAGCTTGATTGACACGTGCTCTCTGAGCTAAACACAGCACATAGATGCGGACAGAGTAAGACACAGGAAGTTTAACAGCAGCTCAGAAAAATGTTAACATATTAAAAATGTTTACATGTTAACATGAACAATATGTTCACGTGTTATTCACTCCTTGATACAACGCAGTGTTAAGGGGTGAATAGCATCAAAATTAGACAACATATTAAGATGATTTAGCTATGCAGGTTCCCGGGCACACGGCTCTGATAACCTCGGTGACAGACCGTGAATGAATCAACATAGCCATAGCTTTATTACCTCCGCCGAGGAGGTTATGCTTTCACCCGTCTTTGTTTGTTTGTTTCTTTATTTGTCTGTCTGTCAACAGGATTACGCAAGAATTACTGAACCGATTTGCACCAAACTTGGTGGAGGATTGGCGTGTGGGTCAGGGAAGACCCCATTAAATTCTGGTGCTGATCCAGGAATTTATTTATATTTTTATTATATTTTGTATCTCTTTCCTTCCTCTATGTGCCTGCATAATTTGGTGCAGATCCAGATAATAATCCGTATCTGGTGGAACTAGACAGACGTGTAGCTTTGTTTGGCCTTGGCGGAGGCATGAGTGCCATTCTAGGTGAGACTGAGACCAACCCGCCAGAAGGATAAGAGTAACAGGTGCAAGGTCCTAAAGTGACAGTCAAGAGTGAGCATCTCATTGAGAGAGAAGGTGAAAAAAGAGAGTTTTAAGTTTAAAGGAATCAAATGAGTCACACTGTCTGATGACTGCAGAAAGATCACTATACTATAATATGTATGTATCACACAGTAAAAAGTTACACTTACTCTATGTTAATGCTCTTGAGTCACATGAAAATCAAAACAAACTAAATCCTACGAATTTCAGAGGCAATGCTGTGACAGAGCATGGTATTACTATATGTAAGAGAATAATGCTGTAGAATTAAAATAAATATTTAGAAACTTTTTCTTTTAACTTTATTTCTTTTAGGGAATAAAGTTAATTATAAAAATAGACTACAGAAGTTCACTTTCTTTCCAAGTCAAAGGCTTGTAACCACTTTTTTTTTCACATTACGTGAATGGCAGTAGCTCAGTTGGCAGCACGTCCTTCGTTCATTTCAGGGTTGTTGTGTTTTTTGGTCGGTGACTCCTCCTGTCTGCATGAAGGCCACTGAACCTCAAGCCAGCAAGGCACGTGGGCCAGCTGGAAGTTTTTACTCATCTGAAATACCTCAAGTGGCTCCTATCAATGCAAAGGAGCAGCAGTAAAGTTGTGATCAGGCCTGGATCAGAAAAAATCATGAACCCCCCTAAAACCAAGCTCGAAAGTAGAGTCCCACCTATCGCCAGTGTTTATGATCATATTATTAATATGTATATTAATGACAATATAGATTTAATAATGTAAGATAGAGTACCCATAATATAGTTTAATGTATATTATATTTTATTATACGCCAAGGTTACCTTGGGTGCTGCCGTCTCCGCCAAACACATAGGCCAGGCCTCATGGTTAAAGAGAAGAATGCAGTCACCAGATCCTCCTTTTTCCAAATGGAGTCACTGTCATCATACTATCTTGGCCTCCTGGCAGAAACCTCCCAGTATCTCTCACAGCTCCTTTTTGTGGAGGAACTTGGGCCAGAATTCGAGGGAGTCTTCCTCTCATTCTCATTCTCAATCAGCCTTTTTGAGTTGAGGGGAGGGAAATTGGGGAGAGAGGAAAAAGAGGAGGGAGAGGGGGAGAGAGAAGAGAGAGACCCGGAACAGTTGTATATACTGTTGTATCCAAGCACTGTCAGACTAAGACATGATGGTGCCTGACCGTTAAGGGCTTTGTGTGTAAGCAGGAGGATTTTAATTTCTATTCTGGATTTTACAGGGAGCCAATGCAGAGAAGCTAATATGGGAGAAATATGATCTCTTTATCTAGGTCCTGTCAGTATTTTTCAGAGTTATTTGGACATCCTGATAATAAGGAATTACAGTGGTCCAGTCTAGAGCTAACAAATGCCTGGACTAGCTTTTCAGCATCCTTAAGACAGGATGTTTCTAATTTTCACAATACCGTGAAGGCTGTCCTGGAGACTTGTTTAATGTGTGAGGCAAAGGACATGTCCTGGGCAAAAATGACTCCAGGCTTCCGCACAGTAGAACTGGAGACCAAGGTAATGCTATCGAAAGTAACTCTATGACAGTGGCCCTTAGACATCAATAGACATCAATTAGAGCGATAAGGAAGATGAAGTGATCTATGTCCTTACATCTCGGAACAGCGTTGTGTCCCATTAAGGTTTGGATCTTGCTTGTTTGCATTCACCTTTTACTTCACTGCCCTCTTGTGGCTGCAGTAGGCTATTGTCTCTGGAAGATAGGTCGATTACCAGCCGTCACATCTATCGTAATTTCGTGGGCGCGGCCATGTCCCAAAGAAAAAGGCAGGGGTTTTTTAAGGGAGAGAACAGTGTTTTTTTTGGACATCTGCACATGATGATTGTGGATAATCCTGGGATTTTTGGCGGGTAACAAGGCCAGGGAAGAGTAAACAGTTGAATTGCGGTAAAGTTACTTGCTTGCAGAAACGGCGCTTCAGAGGAATAAAGCGGTTATTTAACTAGTTAGTAATGTCGAATATTCTTTTGGAACTTTCTCTAGTTATGTGATGTGTCAGCTAGCATTAGTTATTGAACATAAAATGAAACAGGCTATCCTCATAGTTGTGCTACCGAGTTAGCTAGCTACCCCAATCATTCCAAATGCAAGCCAGACGGCAAACAAACTTAATGCAAGCTAATGGTAGCTAATATTATTTAGCGATAAAGCATTGTCAGAGCTAGATAGCAAGTTAGAGTCTGAATACCTTGCTCTTTTCATCGCTTGCACCTTTAGTTTACAATGTTTCTTTTCTTAGCAAACTGCTAATCAGTAGTCTAGTAGTCTTTAACAGACCAATGAGGGCTAGCTCGATAGTACCAGTATGTGCTAGGGTTAGTGATAGTTTTCTCAACTTAGCCAGTGAGTTTGACCTTGCTCAACATTCTCACTGTTCTTTTTGTTATGCAAGATACGAGGAAATGCACAAAGGGAAAAGAGGCAGAAGAAGACTGACTCCTTTTTCATGTCAAGCAGTCGTGTAAGAGGAGTTACAGTGACATGGGCTTGCTTCGTCTTTGCTTTGGAAGGAAAAAGAAAGCTAGCTTGCAATCTATGACTGAAATCATTCAGTTTTATAGCAGTAGATTAATTTTGTCCTTGCATTAATGCTATTTAGGTGTTCAAATATGTAAATTAAAGCTATTTGTTTGAGCTTAAAACCTATTTTTAAAATGCGTTGCACAGATGAGCAGTCAAATGAAATTCGTTTTAAGGTTTGCCCTCATTTTATCAGAATCAGAAATACTTTATTGCTGCCTGAGGTGGAATTGTGTTTGTTACAGTTGCTCCAGCATAGAGAAGTTCTAAGAAAAATAGAAATAGAGAATAAGGAAGTATGTAAAAATATTCATTTTTTACTACAACAGTACATATGGAAATACAAAATAAGAAATAGAAATCATTCTACCCTATGTATCTCGGTGTGAATAATATTTGAATAATATACAGCAGTTGCATAATTGCCCAGGGTATTGCAAAGAAAAATTTGAAGTTTGAATTGTTGCACGAATTATTGTGCTGTCAAGTCAGTTTTGTTTTTTAACTTTAAAAGGTTTTTTTGAGGAAGTAGGGTCCAGGAGTCGGGAGGACAAACGAGCAGGGAGAAGGAGACAAGGAGATGGTGAGGGTGAAGATGGGGGAAGTAGTTTACAGGCCACAGAGGTGTTGGACACGTCTGCTGTGGCAGTCTCCAACTGGATGGCATTCATTTTGATTTGGCATATTGTGGAGACTGGAATGGGGGCTGAAGATGGGGGTTTGCGATGCTTATGTCCCCTTGTTCCGTAGAACCCCCACAGTTTTAAAATCGCTGCTCCTCCCTTGCCATAGAGTGAAGCCACAGTGGCAAACTAATTTCAGAAGCAAAGTAGTGTTAATGTTTACTTGCTTGTTTTGTATGTTAGCAGTTTTGGTGAGTGGTGAAATTGCTACCACCTTCTTCTGTTTAAGCCAGTTATGACACAAATCTGAAAAAGGTAATCGAAAACTTAAAATGTAGCCTAACTTACATTTGTGATCCCATGGGCGTGTGTGTGTGTGTGTGGTGAGTGAGTGAGTGAGTGAGTGAGAGAGAAAACTGGTATGCTCTAAAACTAGACAGGAATCTTAGTTTTTGTGTTTCTGTCCCTGCCTATCCCACCCTTGTTAGCTGGATATGGTCTGATGTGACCCATTTCATATTAACACCTTGTTTTACCATTCAAAATGTGGACTTCCAAAAACATTGTTCATACGTTTAGACAACTTGGGCTAATCCTGTCCTTGATTAATTGCTATAATTAATTAATGAATACCAAGCAATACGCCTAAGTTGGAAGGAATTGCACTGAGTCAAAATTGATGTAAAGTTCATTTATTTCTACACATAATGTATACATTTACTGATTCTTCTTTTTCTAATTCCAGATTCGTGCTCATGAAGGCAAGGTGATGATTGACAGAGCAGAAAGTAAGTTAAAAAAAATGGGGAAAAAAACAAACCGCAGATGTTCCTCAGAGGAAGAATGTGGAGATGTAATGTTTAACAAAACGAAAGATGTGAATGTTTTCTAGTTGTTTCTTCTAATATACTGTAAATCATACTCTTTGCCCCATATTTTAAAAAATCCTGGTAAGTCCAACAGATTGAATGACACTGCTCTTATCGAAGCTACCATCTTCATCTCTTACCTGGTGTTCCTGAACTAGTTGAGAAATTAGTAGAACAAAGGAATTTGATAGACAGGAATTATTCTGCCTCTGTCCAGTCAGCCTCTGGCGAGACCCAGAAGAACCTGGTGAGTTGCTGTGATGCATTCACTTCAGGCCTTCATTCAGCCTTACAGGTGGCACCCTTTTTCCTCTCCTCACACACATCTAAGACACATATTGACACATGATAGATTACAGTAGGGCTGTAGTCGCCCAAAGAAAATGTTGGTTGGCTGAAATCGTGGCTACTCTTCGACCAATCAATGGAAAAAAAAACTGCGCGTTATCTCTAGATGAACTTTAGTCGTCCACAATGCACTCTACCTGGTAGTCTTATTAGCCGAAATGAATTCTAAACACGAAAAGCTAGTATTTGCAGCATAAAGTATTAAGATATGCCAATTTTGCTATGTTAACCCTCAAAGCCTCAAGCGTTAAACATGAAAGTTGACAGAGCATCCTAACGCAGACTAGTTAGCCTACCGTTTTTAGATGATATGTCATGTTGGTTGTTGAGCTGTGATATGCAAACTGCTGTTTGCGCAGTTTACACTTGACTTTTTTGGTCATTTGTTTTAGCAAAATGAATTGAAAGTCCCTGCATCTGTAAAGTGACTGTAGCACAACTACAATAGGCAACACATTTGATTATTGAGGAGTACTGTTGTATTTATTAGACCAGGAAAAATCATATATGAAAGGTATGGTGGGCCGTTACTGATTTGCTAACAGTATGGAAATGATCTATGAATGAAAAGCATATCCAATAGTCCAATCTAACAGCTCTGAGATATAAGTGACAATATTTTTTACTGTGTCCAACTGTACTTCACACAGCACAGGACCCACAGCTGCTTATTCAATAATTCATTAATACGTCGTACTAACCATTATTTATTGCTTTCTTACTCTGCCACCTGAGCTCTTACCATTCACTATGGACAAAAAAAGTGAGTATGAACTTCTGACTCTAAGAAAAAGTGATCTACAATAGTCTTTAATACAAAAACAGAGAAAGTAATGTTATGTCAACTAGCTGCAAAAAGATTGTTTCTGCCTCACTAACCATTATTTATTGTCCTTCCTTTTTACCACCTGAGCTGCTGATTTTTACCTGGACTAAAAAGATGAGTACAAGCTTTTGACTTGGAAAGAGGTTGATCTAGAAAAGGCTCAAATGTACAGACAAAGAAAAAATGCATGCCATTGTGTAAATCTGTTTATCCATATAGTTTTACTTATTCAATAATTTGAAGATGATTTGTCATACTTTGTCATTTTTATCTTACTTTACTCTTATCGTGCTCTTCTACCAGAGCTGCTGCTTTCTCTGTGGATGAAAAGGTGAGTACGAGTTTGACTTGAAGAAAAAGTGACTAAGAATAGCTTTTAATATAAAGAGAGACAGAGTAATATATGTTACTATATATCCTGCCTGTTAATACATATAATATCACTTATTCCGTAAGGTTTATCTTACTAACCATTTTTCTTTGTCTACTCTGATTTTACCACCTGAGCTCCTACCAAAGTCACAGATTTAACAGTAGGTACTACTGTGGTGGCTGATGAATTCATTTGGAATCACTCGTCTCATGATCTGTGTTTTCAAAGCTTTGCTGCGCCATGTCTCATCCCTGCAGTTCATGTTTCTGTGTTCAGGGTCTCTCTATCAGTTGTAACACTGAAGCCTAATGGATAAGGCACTGGCCTCCTAAGCCAAATATTGTCGGTTCGAGTCCCATCTGGGGTGACTGACAGCAGAGTGGCGCAGCGGAAGCGTGCTGGGCCCATAACCCAGAAGTCGATGGATCGAAACCATCCTCTGCTAAGTGTGTGTGTTGTTGGCAGCTGGGTGGCCTTGATCATATCTCAAACACTCCTTGACAGCAATGTCAATAAAGTAACATTTACCTGTAACGTACTGCAAAAGGTGACTTTCTTTCACAATAAAAGGTGTTGTTCTCTCTGCCACAAAGACTGAACAAAGATGTTTCTTTCTGTCCTCTTGTAGACTTTAATATGCTGTAATTCACATTCAAAAGCAGCAGTCACATTGTAGAATCAACATTCACTTGGATCGAGCTGATTTCCTGAGGAAAGAGATCATAAAATTTATACAAACATTATAATGTCTTGAAATGCTACTTTAAATTTCACATCCAACAAGATGTCTTGTAAAAGCTTTAGCCTCGAGTTGCTAGCCTCAAGCAGAGATGAGGAGCAGGCTACAGAGGTCTGGTAAACTCACCTCTTTCTATCTCCACATACACACATTTTTGTTTTAAAACTTTTTGTCTTCAGCCCGACCGACACTGAGTCAACTGACATCACTTGAGATGTCAGATTCACACAGCTCCCTCTGGAGCCACAAAAAGGCTTTATACAACCTATTTTTACATATGCAGTAGAGTTCCACGAGATCTGTAAACTGACTTTCAAGTGTTCCCCTTTAATGTGCCGCTGTGGAGAACTCTTGACCTGTGAGATGATGGGAAGGCTGAAGAAGCCGGAGTGACAAGATAATCACTGGATGGTGGGGTAAAGAATTAAAACCAGGGACAGTTAGGCAAACAGATATATGATCTGGACAAGTCTCTGTCACCTCCATCGATACCAATTAGACGCAGGTTATCACAAATGAACTTGTTTTGTTTGTTGCACAATTGTTTCCTTTAACTACACAAATATATATTATAGGATGTAGAATCTCTTGCCTTGGAGAGATGTTATATTTGGCCCAAACCAAATATAACACATACATAATTATGTATGTGTAACTGCCTGTTCTTTCTGAGTCATTTTTACACTCCTTTTCCAACACTGATAACTGCTAATGATAAGAAACATGCTAACATTTTTCAGATCAAGCATTGGAACAAGGTTTACGGGGGAGAACAGGCACCCGACAAAGACACATCACTAGTAAATATCATCTGCAGTATATAAGACCAGATATTAGTCCATTTCAACCAGTATTTCTAAAGCTTACATTGCGATTGATATATGTAATATTAAGTATGATATCTTAAGTGCTTGAATGATCTGATCAACGTAGTTTTACATTTCCCCCACTGGCGATAGAGAAACTGAGCAACTTTTACCTTTGTCTCCTTTCTTCTGAGTCGGCACACCAAAGAGGGAACAGACCCTTTTCAAAGACTCGTCGTCGTCGTCAATTCTTAATTTAATTCACGGGGGAACATTGAGGGAAAGCCCCTCGTGACCCTCAAACATGTCGGAACAGGGTAAACGCAGCAGCAGTTAATAGGATTATTAGATGCTTGGTTTTGGTTTTGGTGTACCTACACCTGTGTTTACCTTGCTATAATACGTCTGCGAAAAGTGACATGTTGTGAATCTACCACTTCCTTCTTTTGGTGATTCATATTTTTCTGACAGGATTGCTAAGACCTGCATTAGCTGCCTGTTTAAATTGGTAAACA